>NW_010522454.1:0-54905 GCF_000687285.1 Phaethon lepturus
CTCTGGGAAAACAAAGTTAAGGAAGGGCAAAACGCTGCACGGCAGCGAGGAAATAAAAGCGTGAGAAACAGCCTTGCGGACACCAAGGTTGGAGAAGGAGGACTAGAGGAGGTGCTCCAGGTGCTGGGACAGAGAGTCCCCCGCAGCTGCGGAGGAGACCACAGAAAAGCAGGTATTTCCCTGCTGCCCATGGACAGACCAGGGTGGAGCAGGTGTTGGCACTGCAGCCCATGGAGGACCCCACACTGGAGAAGGTGCATATTTGCTGAAGGACTGCAGCCTGTGGAGAGGACCCACGCTAGAGCAGGGAAAAATGTGAAAGGGAAGGAGCAGCAGAGAGGAGCTGTTATGGATTGACCATAACTCCTGTTCCACTCCCACCCGGCGCCACTCAAGGGGAGATGAAGTCGAGTAGTCAGGAACAAAGGAGTGAACCTGGGAAAAAATCGCACAGAGGAGGGAAGGTGTTTTCTGTCTTGTTTGGCACCATCCAGATCTATTTTAAATGGCAATAAATTAAATTCATTTTCTGCAAGTCAAGTCTGTTTTCCTGTGAGAGGAAATGGTAAGTGATCTCCCTGTCTTTATCTCGACACACAAACTTTTTCATCTTATTTTCTCCCTCTGTCCTTTTAAAAAGGAGAATGAGAGAGCACCTGGATGGGCATGTGCCAGCCAGCCAAGGTCAAACCACTACATCTAGGCAGTCTCTTGGATCAAAACAATACCTTGAGGAACTCTTTATGTATGTAATTCAAATTATTAATGAGTTTTACACACTCCCTCATATATGACAGTATCTATCTGCTTTGATTAGAGGTTCCCTATTGCTTCAAATGCCTTTTTCCATAAAGGGACATCAATGGCTTTTCAAATTGGCTTAAAACAAAGACAATAAAAATGACAATCATATTTTCAAAAAAGTGTTTTCTAAGGAGTGCACTGTAATACCTTGACCTTTCGTCTCTCTTTATTTACAGCTTAAAACTAAAATTCAGGTAGTAACTACTTCAAATAACCTTTAGTAATCCTGTAAATGTATTTTTATACTTCTAAAAGCTTTTTTGGTAACACAATTGCACTTTTATCCAATTACTGAATTCAGAATAACAGGTAGGCACTTTTAGAGTACACTTCTTGCATCCTGGATAGATTTGGTTTCTTAGAAAGCACTGTTTTCTTTCAAAATAGAGCTGCTGGAGCAGTGATGCTACTCAGTTATAAGCAGCAGTCCTTGGAGAAAGACCTGTGACCTACTGCTCGTCAACTATAGCGGACTTTGCTGAAAACCGAATTAAAAGTCAGGTGCTCTTTTGCACAAGCACTCATTTTCTTCCTCTTCTCTTCCTCCTCACCCATGAATCTTACCTTCTACTTTCCTAACTCCAAGAACAGATGTGGAGGCCGCAAGCTCCAAGAACAGATTGCAGCGTGATGTTTAGTGTTGACTCCTGAAAGACAGGAGAGTAGATTTTGAAAGCTTTAGGACTAAAAGATGAAATATTAGTTTCTCACTTTCTGCATGGGTATTTTGAGGACAAAACCATTGTATAAAAAGGTTCTACCCCACAGGTCATTGGCGGCTATGTTATAAACCTAAAAAGAATAAGTTTTGATCTGTGTGATTTTTTAAAGAAATCCTCATTCTCTTAACCAGGATTTATATTCCAAATAACTCTATTTTCTGTATTTGCAGTTCTGGTAAACTGCAGTGGAGCAGCTCTTGGGTTTCCAAAAATAAATAATGGGAAATGCCCCTGTACTCGGCACTGGTGAGGCCGCACCTTGAATACTGTGTTCAGTTTTGGGCCCCTCACTACAAGAAGGATGTTGAGGTGCTGGAGCGTGTCCAGAGAAGGGCAACAAAGCTGGTGAGGGGTCTGGAGCACAAGTCTTATGAGGAGCGGCTGAGGGAACTGGGGTTCAGTCTGGAGAAGAGGAGGCTGAGGGGAGAGCTTATCGCTCTCTACAACTACCTGAAAGGGGGTTGTGGCGATGAGGGTGTTGATCTCTTCTCCCAAGTAACTAGTGATAAGATGAGAGGAAATGGCCTCAAGTTGCGCCAGGGGAGGTTTAGATTGGGTATTAGGAAAAATTTCTTCACTGAGAGGGTGGTCAGGCATTGGAACAGGCTGCCCAGGGAGGTGGTGGAGTCGCCATCTCTGGAAGTGTTCAAAAAACGTGTGGATGTGGCACTTCAGGACATAGTTTAGGGGACACGGTGGCGCTGGATTAATGGTTGGACTTGATGATCTTGAAGGTCCTTTCCGACATTGGTGGTTCTGTGGTTCTGTGATTCTGTGAAATACAGAATGAATTCTCTCTCATAGGCTCCATTTTATACAAGGCTAATATAAATATATGACTCCACTGCTTGCAGATCTATGCTATGCCAATACAAAATTTAGACTCTTTATAGATGCTTCAGTGTACATTTTCTACAGAATTACAGACATACCAAGACGCCAGACACATCAACTACTGCGAAAGCTGCTTTGATCTCTACTGATAGAATACTTAGTGCTCTGTTCCACATACCATACTGAAGTGCAAAATCAGTAAAGCCACAGTAATGGCACTTAACACCATAATGCAAAGTGAATTCATAAAAACTGACAAACTACATAGCAATGCTGCTACTACAGACTGCTATATATCATTCTGGAAAAATACCATTAACATTATTCCACTTTTGAATGCTATAATTTCATCCTGGAATCAAGGAAGTTCCAAAATTAATCTGCCTCTTTTCAAAGACATCAATTTGATGCCTTTTCCAGATTCTGTTCCATAATCTCCACATTTCTAATCTTCACATAAGAGAGCAGATGTGTACTGGGCTGGTGCTCAAATACACTTGCAGAGGGATAACTGAATAAATATGTTCTTGAAAGTTAATTTATTACTCTTATGTTACTTATAAAGATCAAGACTTTGAGTGAGCATCCCGACATATGAAACAGATGGATAGCTCCACAGAGTAAACATTTTCCAGAGGAATGTCCCTTGCTTTCCATTTACTCCACAGTTAGGAAGCACTGTCCATTCAGCTAAGTGATACCTATTAAATGCCATAAAAATAGATGACAGTACAGAATTTTGGGGGCATATATGAGCAGTCCAACTACCTTTAAATGCTAACAGAAGTCAACCAAGAATTTACATTTAATATATACAGCTGCATGCTTTGTTTTCTGACTGAACAACAGGGAAGATATTGCTTTGTTGGTAACATTGTACATACAGGTCACATAATACTAAAACATTCAATAGTTTTTATTATTTACTTGCATTGAAGTGCCTAATTATTCAGTTGTGCTTATCTAGATGCTTCTATATGCCCCTGTATGCAAAGAAATAAAAACAATTATATTTGTTTCAATGTGCAACTACACTAAAAATACTACAAGCACCTTTTCTTTCGCACCAATAGCATATAAATTTACTGAAAATACTTTAAATGTGAAGCTATGAAAAAGCTCCAAATTCTTCCAGAAGGATAACCACTCTTTAAAAGTTGCATACATCTGAAAATGGACTTATATTTACATCCATCTTCAGCTTGAACTGCATAGTTTTACTATAGTAAAATGAAACCTTTAGATCTCTGCTAGCTTATACATACATTCTACTCTGCCAAGTCCCAAATTATTATTTGTATGAGAGCTTCTGAACCTATGACCATTTGCACAAGCACTCAAAAGCACAGCAAAGTCTCTGCCCCAAGATCTATGGTATGCATGAAAAAATCTGAGACAATGAAGTGTTAATAGCCTTAATTATAGTTAATTGTAGTTAGATGTAACTCAGGTGACTTCCTGAGGGAGCGGTTTAAGTTGCCTTCTTGTAGTAATACATATAGAGCTTATTAAAATGATTGTGAATTGCTTAGAAAATTAATATGCACAAACTCCTAAAGATTCAGTTGAGTCAAAAAATGATCAATACATTACTGGCTTATGTATGTGACTCATCAGAAAGCAAATAAAAAAATGTTATCTAGGTTAACTGAGGCAAATATGGTCAGTCTCTTTGGTCAAATATTAAGTGAAGCGTAAATGCCACAATATTGATTAAACTTGTACTAATATTTTTGTTACTGAGGAATACTGTATAAGCTGAATTTCAACATCCCATTTATTTGTATATCCATATACTTGGTTAGCATTCCTGGATGAAAGGGGTGACTTACAACCTAGTATAAAATTGCTGGCAATATTTCAAAGATATACAATAGTATATATTAAGCAACTTTTTTCACACAACAAGTGGAAAGACTAGGCCAATTAACAGAGCGCAAGATAGAAGTTTTACCATGCACATCTTCAACTGACCAGCAGCTCAGTGTGTCAATGAAGAAATGTCACAGCACCTCTGGGCCATTTCCTTCTGATGCTAACACTGAGAGAGACAGCCCAATGGATGGCTCACAAGTGTTAAAAATCCAGCAGAAAAATCATGCAGGAGCATAAAGTACTTATATTTATTCTTCTGCCTACTACAAGGTATAAGGACAAGAACTCAGGCAACTACTCCTTCACTTCTTTAGTCCTGCAAAGTGCAATGAGTAGGGAATTCCTTCACTTCATGTACTCACCGCACTTCTATGAACCCATGCTTATCTTCCAGCTAGACTTCCACAGCTAAATACTCATAGGAGTTTGCAAAAAACTTGTTCTCCTTGAGAAAATCTATTCATTTCCACACAGCTCCAAGGTAGACAGCTCCTCACAACCTGTATTTTACCCTCTCTGCCTCACCAGAAACTGGGTGCAGGCTGTAAATGCAACCAAAATATGAAAACCCCTTGAGTGATTTCCTGTTGTGGTCTCCTGGGTTGAAATGGTTTGTGCCACTTTGCCAGAAAAGATCAAAGGGTTTAGTCTGCTCCTGTTTTCTTCCGATTTTTCAGAGGGGTGGTCTCCACGTAGCCTAACATTCCTTGCCTCAACCAGTTCTTACAACTGGGATTTATCCAACTGGGATTTCTCCAACTGGGACAACTGGCACTGGAATGCTTCACTCCATACAGCAGCTCCAGACAGCTCAGTTTTAAACTGCTGGTAGGGTCTGTGCTCCAAAACAAGATGCAATCCTAGATGTGTCTCACAATAACACAAAATATTCAGTATTCACCCACGAAATCTTAAATGAAGGAAAAAGATCAATCAGCTAGAAACCCTGACTGCAGCACACCACATCTATTTGTTGAAGAAGAAATAAAATAGCTGTTAAAAATAAAAGACAGGGGGTGGAGGACTGAATTTCCCATGTACCTTTTCACTTCTTAATTTTTTTCTGGTCCCAATCTGCTGTACTGAGGAGAATGCATAGGTATGGGAGAATCATACTGCTGGGTTCTCCTTCCCCCCCTTCCTTTTCATTTTGGTGATAAAATTCAAAAGCTAATAAAATCAGACAGATTATAGCAACATTGATGAATGGCCATGTCTGGATTTCCTGTCTGGAGACCAGAGCAGGCAGTGTCTGAGAAAGAAGACAAGGCAGTCAGTGCACAGAGAGAAAAGGAATATCCAGCAGATGGATTGTGTCTGGCTGCTCCCATTATTAATACTGATCTGTATCAGGCAGTGATGAATACATAGAAGCACTCAGAAATACTAATGGTTTCACCCTTTAAGTACTAATTTCTACCCTTCTATCCTATTTAACATTAAAAATGCTCTCTGAACTTGTCATTGATGGAAATGGTTATAATGAAGAGGCAGGGCTCTTGGGAAGAAAGAATATACTAGATTTAATGAAAAATATTAAAATCAGCTTTAGCGGTAGAGAAGTCGTAAACTACAGTCACAGAATATCAGAGAAAACTCTCTCCTCCTAAACAATTTACATTCTTATTTAAATGTAATTTTTAAATCCTAAACCTAAGGATATTTTCAGTTATCAAGACTCTGGACTAAATACATTCTGAGGTATTAAAAAAACTAAGGAAGAGAGGACATGTTAAGTAACGTATAGAAAGTAATATAATCAATTAAAGAGCATACATGCTGCACTGAAGTTACAAGTTAAGTTACAAAACCTCTAAACCTCCATTTCCTCAGTTCTTTAACTCTTTCAGAAGTCTCCCTGAAGAAGTCAAAGAATCGCTATGCAGTGACTGCCAAAGAGGTCAAAAAAAAAAATCTCACCCTAAGGCCTGGAATTACCTAAATATCTACTAAATCAAACTGGAGACAGAGACGGCTCACAAGTCTAGAGGGGACAGCTATAAAAGTCCAACCAGGCTGTAGCACCTACTAGACCCAGGATGAAGTAGGGGAGAACATTTGGATTGGGGGGTTCAGGTGTTGACTCTCAGACTTTGCCGTTCTTTTTGATTATTCTGCCAGGAGCTATTTGGTGTATTAATCTGACCCAGGGCAAGAGGACAGGCTCTGGCCTAGCTGAAAACATTTCCAGCTGCTTCATGACAACTCAAGCAATTTTCTCTTTTGATGTGAAATTAAGCAGGGTGACATTTCCTCCTGAGGCACACCAGGATCTATGCAATATGCATTTAGGTAGCAGGGCAGCCTTTTAAGATCTAGTTGCTGAAAAACGGTTGCTAAAAGAAAATGCAGGCTTGACTTGATGGCTAAGGAGGGTGGGGAAAATGTAAACAACCACAAATGTAATGTAGGTGGTATTTATCAGCCAAGATAGAAATTAAGTAACACAACTGACAGTGACAACAAGATTTCTCATAGTGGCTCAGTGCGAGGATTGTGGGCACCAGGTTCCTAGCCATGAGGTGGTTGAAATCTGTGGATCTGCATTGTCATGTGTCACACCAACCATTTGCATTAACCAAGAACTTCTCCTGGGCTTATCCTTCCTTAAGAAATGCCCCATAAACAGATGTATAATGGGAGAAGGAAAAAAGAGGGCTCTGTAATTTGCTCTCCCTTCTCTTTTTCCTGGAAATATAGGTAAGCTTTGGTCTGGATCATGCAATGAAGGTAGGCAGAGCAGAGACTCACATTAGCTGTTCTGGTTCCTGCCTATGCCTCCAATGTAGCATTCCCTGACTCCTTTTTCTGAGCCTGAGATCCTATTCCTCAGCTAAGAGTGTTTATAAACTTAGTTGTGGGATAAGAGAGGACATAAAACTGTGGAGGTAGGTCACTAACTTTATAAACCCTGCCAACTGAAGCATTTTTTTTTTCTAGCTAGCAGATAGTTCTGTTCCACTTTGACTCTTTTTGTTTAGAAAAACAGGTATGGTCTTATAAATCTATATCTCAAATGAAGGATAGTCTTCTAGATTATTTTATTCCCAAATAATCTTATGGACTACTTTATTTAGAGCAACCTTCAAGAATTCAAGTACTGCTTTGTACACTATGTCACAAATCCAGTGCCCCAAGAACCCTCTAAGAAAACCTACTCCAGTCACAAAATACAACTTTTTAACACAAACTTTCCCGAAAAGTTAGACTTCATTGTCTTGAAATACAAATAATATTTACTTTTTCTTCATTTTATCTGTCATTTGCCTCTTTTAACCTCAGATTTCAATCACACTGGAGAAGCTGTGGTTCCTTGCCTAAAACCAAGGACAAGAAATTAATAGTTTTGGTTACTTTCATTACTCTGCCAGTGGCTTTGTGTGTAACACCAGGAAAATCAGTGTCTACTGTGTTATTATATCAATTTTCTGTAAAATAGAGGTACTAATACACATTTATTTTTAGATGTTGAGTTGTAAGCTTATGTTATATAGGCTTTTGTAAAACGTTTTGACATTTCTGGGGGAAAAAAAAATCGAAGTCTGTAAATGTTATCTTCAAATATATAGATATTCAACAATATCGTTCCTTCCTTCCTTTTATGCCTAAAAATAAGAGTTTTATTCTTGGTTTGTTAGCAAATCTTCATTTTTACAACAAAGTCTTTATTATTACACACATGAACTCCTAAAGAAACAGAATATCATTTTAAGAAGCTTTGTCTCCTTTCCAACAACTTACATAAAAAAAAAAAGAATTCCTTTTCTGAGGAAAAGCTGAAAGAATATTGTAGGAACTTTCAGTAGACTTTCAGGATACCCAGAGTTCTTTCCAAATTCCTGAGGAAGGAATTAAACATTGCAAGCCTTTTTCTCATGTGAACAGTCTTAAGTCACGCAAGATGTTCTATATAATCATTGGAGAAAATGTTGGCACTTTTATTAATACTGAGTAATACTTAGCATAGGTTTCAGTGGAAAGTATTACTTAACATAAGATCCTGAACAAGTAATACTATTAGAGTCAACTTTTTATGTAGCCTGATAATTTATCTGAATTGATAATTTACCTGAAAATGTTTTTAAATCTAGACTTAATCAAAATCAAAACGATGCACATTATTAATTCCAGAGGGAAAAAAAAAACATAAATGCTTATTTTCACATCTCTGTTTTACTGCCTTGTGGATACTGTCACGATATCACTGCATACACAGGTTTTGTCTTCAGCATTTCATCCTGATTTTAAAAGCATTATACTTAACGTATCAATAAATTTAGAACCACCGCATTAGAAAATTTAGGGTTTCTTTACACATTTGAGTATGAAATTAAGTTATTGAAATAACTTGAATAATTTTGGAAGGGAGACCATAATTTTCAAAACATAGCACAAGCCATTACTTAACACAAGTATTTTAAAAACAGCTCTACCAATGTGGATGGAATTTGTTTTAGTAGCCTTGAAAAGCCCATGATTTATGATATGTGTCCAAAGACATTATGCATTTTTACAGTTCCTATTCAGATCAGCATATTTCTAATCTCATAATGTAGTATGGAAATTAACAACTTGGATTTCTCCATTTTGCATTTCTATTTGCAGTCCAACAAATTCCTTTAGGAACATAAAGTTCCATATGTCTCTTTCCATTGAGTCAACAGTAAAGCAATATATGTTTGTCTAAAGCCTTTACAGTTGTCTTCTACTTCCAGATGTTATTGTACTATTGGGTATTACAGTGTCTCTGAAGAATGAGGTCTCTAAACAGTTATTTCAGGTGTGTATGTCATTTAAACCAATAACTATACTAAATATTCAGAAAGATCAAGGCAAAAGCTAAATGAACTTCCACAGCGTTTGGGAGTTTCGATTATAAATCAACATCAAATACTTAAAGTCTCTTATCTGCAGCCTATCTTAATATATCAACAACATCCTTCTTGTAGCTGAAAACTAGGGTTGAAGTTCCAATTTTTCTCAAGCCTTCAGGACAGCTTTACACTGTCATTAACAGTACCCACTAATTCCATCATTTCAGAGATGTCTGATATTTAAATGTCTCTAGAGTCAGCAAACCTGGTATAGCCATCCACATACTCCATCAAGGAAGAATGACGAGTTAATCAAGGGCAAGAGTTTTATGAAGGTATTTTGTAGCTCCTACAAATAGTTGCTTTTTAGCAGATATTTGCCTGCTTATCAATTTCATGCTTGCACACAAATAGACTCACAGATAGTTTCTACAATATGGAGCTGCTTATGGTGTTAACACTGGTTTTCAATTCATTGTGCCAAAGGAACATTTGGAAAGTAGGTTCTTTAGAAATTTCTTCTGCCCTACCCAGTTTCTCTCAGCTGTTTCATTACTGTTTCATCTGCTCCAATCAGATATGATTCCTGGTTTTTGGAGGACCCCAATGTTTGTTTCACTGCTATTGCATAGCTCACCACATCAGTGCTCACTACACATAAGTCATGTGACCAGTGGCCATTCTGGCACTTCCAGAGAATGTTAAAAGGAACAAGTCCCTCACAAGCAAGGAAGTAAAACAAGTATTTTGAAACTATAGTTCCTAAAAGTTTCTTTAAATTTTGTAAGCTGTACTTTTAATTTTCAGACCTCTCCTCAAACAGGAATGGTTTGTCCAAGTCTAGAATGCATTTGCAATTCTCTTCTCTGGAAGGCAACAACCCGTGCAGTATGTCAGGCACTCTGGTTTGGCTTTGACAAGGTTAAAGAGGGGCAGGAATCCAACTAGAATGAAAGCTGAAATCAGGCTTGGTTCAAGTTGCCTGCTGTGAAGAATGCTGTGGATGAAGAAAGACCACCCTCACACGATGGTAATCAGAACACAACATTAGCTAAACACAATAGTTTACGCAGGGTGATAGTGCTGCTGCCATCCTAACAATAGCAAATCCAATTACTTCTATGGAGCTCTCATTAGAACTTAAGATAATAGAAACAAATGCACGCTTTCAATACACTTTCACAGAGCACAGTGTAGTTTAAGCCAGTTTATCAGCCTGAATAATTTGGATCCTCACTGTAGCCAGCACAATACTTAGCACTTTTCTACATGCACCCTTGTTTCTTTTTTCCTTCTTGTCCAGTAGAGAACTTTCTCTCCTTGTTGCCACACTAATCACTCCATTTCTAAAAGATGCTCCAAAAATTAGTGTCTCCCTGAAACTCAAAAGTCAGTGAAACTTGAGGACACACACTTAATTAAAAGTGCTGGTCTTAACTGTGCCAACAACAGCAGTGGTACCAAAACAGCAGATAGGAATCAAACTGAAAACAGGAGGAGATACCTCACAGGACCATTTGTGGCTCAAACCCAGGCTCTTCATGGAAGCCATGGCCCTTTAGTTACATGGCATTTCCAGCCCTTAGCCACTAACCGGCAAGATGCATTTAGCAGCTCGGGTGTCTGGTTTGTTGCTTTTGTTTTTAAATGTAAGGTCATACCTCAAAGAAGCAACCCATAATAAAATCTGAGAATATATTAGCATAGCTTTCAAGTTATTTTCGTAAGTGATCCTAAGCCAGGAGATGATAACACAAGGCTTTGTGAGGATAGCCAAACAGGCAAGCTGGAGAAGAGTTGAATTTCTGCATCATTAGAAGTCCCTACTACCTCAGTACAAGGACAAATGCTGTCTCCATAGAGATCCAGCATGCACAGAATAGTGAAAACAACACAAGAGATAACTCAGACTCATCAGAAGGTCAGTTCAATTAGCAGTGAGAATGCCAGATAAAGGCTTCCCTGCTTTTCACCACCCACAATGGGAGAGCTGTAATTCTGGCGTGTAATAGCCTTCCCCCCACTCCATATCTAGTCATAGGGCTCTTCAGCTTTCCGTGGTTCACTGCAAAGACATGAAGGCCTGACTATAGGACACTCTTGTCCCTAAAGATAAGGGACAATGAGGAGCAGCTAAATCATAAATAATATCCTCCATCCATGGCTCGTTGCCAAGATACATATGGAAAACTCCTGCTCTCCCAAAATAACAGCTAGGTCAGCAAGGGAGAAGCAGTCCCACCTGTGAGGCCTGTTAATTCCATATCAGGTTATTTTTTCACTGGACAGGCCAGTACTAAGGGAAAGTGACTTTGCCACTGGAGCACAAGGAGGAGGGATCACAACAGAGCAAATGAACAGACTTCAAAATGTGTGCCGTTAATGCAAAAAAGGTAATGAGCTCATCATACAGTGTAAGCAGCTCTGGAAAGGGATGCATGTTAACAGATTTTTTTCTTTTTTTCCAGTTTAGAATTGCTAGTTTTCAATTAGTCGACATGTTTGAAGTTGGAAAAATGAGCTTTACAAAACCTTAAGAATGATATAATAATTATAATAAACAGTGTTTCCACCCTTCCTTCTCCTTTGTCTTGCACAGCTTTGAGGAAATATAGTGCATGCACATAAACAGCCATACCTGCAAGTTGTTACATTTCATTTGTGTTGCCTCTATTCATCGGGTCCTTGCTTACAAGATAGAATTGGACAGGTTTATTCTGGTAGAATTTTATAGGCAATATAAATTTTTAAGGCTTGCTTGTACTGTAAGACCTGTCTTGAAAATGCAATCTACATTAACAGGATTTTGTAGGAAAGAACATCTAAATCAATAAGGTGAACCCAAAACACCCCAGGTTTTGTGCATTCATTTTTGGATAAGTAACTGGAGAGTATGGCAAAGCTTTTTTGCATGCCAGCCTCTTTTATCTTCAAACAGATCCACAAATGGATTATTTATAGATGTGACAGCAGCCCTCTGAGTAAAGCATAAAGGGCAGAGATTACAAAAGATTGATTTCCACAGCTCGTTACTGCCATAAACCTATAACCCAAGCAGATGGACAGGAGAGAATTCTCTTCCTTAGGTCAGCTGTTTATTTCTGGCACGTGCTTACAAATCTCTGGGGAGGACTAAAAGGACATCCATACACTACAGTTTGAACGGGCCGGGAAAGAAGTCTTGTTGCTGTAGTTTCCTCCAGTGTTTGCCACCATTTCATGAATCATGTAGTTAAACAGGAGAAGAGATCCATTTCTACCTGTAGTGTAAGCAGTATGCATACTTGTATGTGGAAACACCACCACCACAAGCCTTGTATTCAGTGTCTTCTTATTGAGTTCACAAACTTTATGAAAATCATCAGGATGAACTTACAGATGGATTTCAGGTTATCACCCAATTTAATTTGGTGAGCAAAACACAGATGGGAGTTTTTCCTGTCTCATTTCCATGAACAGTGAAAAAATATAACATAAAACACCCCTAAGTCTAAAATAATGTAGGCTTGGACATCATTTCAACTGTTCAAATCATATAAATGCTTTTATGAGCCTAAGACAATGAGGTATACAGGCCAGGATCAACTAAATGAGTGCTGGGTCCTGTTCTAACTATACGTGTTAGAACACCCTCATGATTATACCAGTTCAAGTCCTCATTTTCAGTTTTTAAGAATTTCTTATCTTTCCTGTTTGAAGAAGAGCTACAAATACACTTATGATAAGACAAGTATCCAGTCTACCAATTTTAATCGATTCAGCTTTTCAAACAGGTTCAATTCTTCCTTTTGCCTATTTCTTCCTTAGAAGTCAAGAAAGCCAAGATTAAACAAAAGTGAACTAAGCTCCAGGCTGTTTATAAGATAACTCTACTACAGAATCAAAACTAATATCATTAAGCATTCAGACACTTCTGTCAGCTGACAAAAAGGTATTTTAATTCCCTTTTTAAACTGAATCCTTAGCAGGTTGCTTTGTTCTTGCATTTGTTACAGTTTTATCCAATCTGCTCAGTTCAGGCATAGATCCCAGAACGCATAAGGTATGGTTTTCATTCATTGTATCCTAAACATAGGAAGAAATCAATACATTCAGCTTTCCCCTTCTGAGCTAAAGAAGCAGTGCCTAATTGGTACAAGCAGTCTTCTGTCAGTCTGCTGCGGAGCCGTCACTTTGCAATGCCGCAAACACCTCAAACACAACTCACTCAGCAACATAAGCAATTATACTGAAAGTTAGTAGATACTCTTCCATCTCCACTTGGAATACAAATCACAGCTTCTCATTTAGCAGCTAGTCTCTTGACACACACATGCACAGAGAAAAAAAAAAAAGCCCATAATGGCAGCTGCTTTTGTGGCCAAAACTCTGCAGTGCACATTCCTATGGAGAGCATCAATCCTGTATCAGCAGGGCTCTTCTGCTTCACACAGAGGCCAATTCTTAGTTATAAGTGTTTTCAGAACAAAAACAGTGCTTTACTAAAAATAATGATGTAGGTCCTGCTGCATTTTGGCGCATACTTCTTGTGCTAAGACAGCTCCTCATTATTCTTCTTCTTGTAATAAAAAGTCTGTAGACTTTGGCGGGGAGTAGGGAGAGGGAGAAGAGGAAGGGGCTTTGATATCACTCCAGTGTCCTTGTTTGTGACAGCTGTGAATTTAACTCTCTTCTTAATCTAGCAAGCAGGCATTCAGCAGTTGTGGACATTAAGCTCTCCACAGTCACTTTCTTAGCCTAAAAATCCATGACAGCTGCTACAGTTAAGCAAGGTACCTTCAGTAGATGTACTTAATATAGTGTCTAGGTGGTTTTGACCAAAGATATTTGTATTTCATGTGAATAAATGTCCTCAGTGTGGAGAAAAGCTTTACCATCTTGATTTCCGTGGCCATGTGCTTTAACATGTATTTACCAGGTGAAATCAACTACTGGCTCCCCCTAAAATTTATCAACCAGTTAACATGTAGTAACATACCAACATGTATCTGTGGCCAGATATTTACAGGCTGGCTAATATTCTTCTCCCCTCCCTGCTTCCCTCTGCTCCTGCCCCATCTGTGTCTGGAGACATAGCTAATAAACTCACCTTGAAAGGATAAAAGGAAAAAGTGCACTCAGGGCAATGGATGGCTGGTTCATTCCTAAATAACTGAGTCTGGAAATCCAAGATATGTATAGCAGGAAAGAGCCATTCGTTTCTCAGAAAACTTGGAACATCTCACATCAATAAATAAATAGTGAGGCACTCTTCCCAAGTTTTACATCAATACTTTCTTTTCTGACAATTTTTATAAAAGCAATATTTAAAAAATATCCATATTTTAAGAATTCATTGGGCTGAATTGAATCGAATTGAATTGAATTGATAAAAAATGCTTAGAACTGCCTTTAAAAATACATTAGATTGTATTATTGTGGCTACAGTTGGAAATTAAAGGCAAATTTATTGTTAATTCTGAACACTCAGTCTAAAGGAAACACTTCAAAGATTACTATATGCATAAGAATATCATAAGTGAAATCGCTCAAGTAATTTCTCCATGTCAGACTTCCTAAATAAGCTCTTGTACAAAGACATAATGAATTTTAATTGCATACAGAAAATGTCTGAAATCTAACCACAGGTATAACGTGTTGTGCCAGCTATTTCAGATCTGCTTTTTTTGTGCCTTGCATTTCATTTTGATCACCCTGTTAAGTTCATATGCACAAAGAGAATCATTTTTCTTTTAAATTATTAATTTAAAGATTAATGCACACCTTCAAATCTCCCATAAGAGCAATGTTCCAATATCTGTACAGCTTTTAATGAGGTGAGCAAGAGAGATTCAAAAACTATTCCTTTCTGTGCTCATATTTTCAGTGTTAATAAGAAAATTTAGCATCCAGTGAAGCACAAGCCTCATATACTAGGTTGAGATGTGGAGATAGCCTGTTATAGAAATGCAGAGAAATGGCTAGAAATGAGGACTTCTCTGTTGGACATCCCAAGTCTCCCAGAACAACTCCTTTACTGAGTATTCAAATCAGGAAGAGATCACTCTATACTGCTGCCACTCCACACCAACCCCATATTTTACCATTGGCTCATTGTTTCTACAGGGAAAATTAAACAAATCCACACTGTTTCAGTTAATTGGGTATGCAAAATACCCCATTTGTTTCAACAGGTATTAGGCAAATTTCTAGACCAAGAATCCCAGCTCATGGCATGTAACTTCATATGTCCACCTTCATCATGCCTAAGCAGTTCAGTTCTGCCAGCTCAAAGGCCAATGTTAAATATGCACTTTTTTATTTTATTTGTGGCTTCTCTTTTGAAACATATATTCATTTCACAACATCCCCAGGGCCATCTGGTATCAGGTTGCCTTTCTAGGCATATCTATCCATCCTTAAAGTATTACTTGGCTTGAGCCAGAGGTTAGGAAAGGTTACAGATAGAAAAAGGCAAATCAGATGCTAGCAAATACAGAAAGATATAAATAAGTTTTTAGATATATTATGTTACAGTTCTTACACTGTGGCCGTAACGAATTCCTTTTCTCCTATTTCTCTAAGCCAAATTTTTTTGGCATTTTAAAAGACAAATTTTAAACTGCAGCAAAAACAAAGAGGTCATTGAACTCTCATTTTTTCTTTATGCATTACAATTACATGAAAAATACAATATTGCTTTGGGTCAATCTTCTGTGAAAATTCACAGAGTATTAAACAGCCTTACTTTCAGCGTACATCATTTTAAATTGCATAAGCAACAGATGGAAACAAAGGGTCATTTTATCCATTCTAGTGTGTGTGGGTTTTAAGTGTTTTACTTCTAGTTGTAGAACTGAGGCTTTATGTAAGAAATTACATAAAACAGCAGATAGTTAAATTCACCACTGGAAAGAAAGACAAGAAGAAATAAATATGATAATAGGATGATTTAAAACAGCATGATCTCTTGATTGCAGTCTAAATATTAATACCTCTGTGTTTACTGTCCTAGTGCATGGAGAGAAAGAGAGGGGTCAGGAAGGCAGACTGCAGCAAGCACTCCTGGTACACAGCACCCAGGGAGTAGGACCACTATTAATGAGCTGTGGACAGGATTTGATTTGCCCATTCCTGTCATACAGAAAGGAAGAGGACTTATTTAATGACAAATTATCACTTATCTGATAATGCATTAGTATGGCTGCTTGCCATACTCTGAAAATTGCTTTTATAGTCTTAGAGTTGCTCTGACTGTTTTGAAAAGTGAGAACTATTATACATTGACCAAAAAAAACCCAGTTGGTTTTAATCTTATTCCGTAGTAGAAAGCAAAAATTAGCAAAAAATAGCAGAACAAAACCAAAGCTGTTTCAGCAGATTTTTGGCTGAATTCAGATTTTCATTTAGTTTCAGCTACAGAGGCTCCCTTTTTTTATGTTATGCTATATGAAATTCCTATTCTACCATTCAAGCAGTCTGGTAAACTACTAATTAGAGCTATTAGCCTTAAATGTCCTTTGAATTTTGTATTCAGTCAGCGTCCACCCCAAATTGTGCTTTGATCTTTGATGCAAATGTAAGAAGCATCCTCACGTCCTCCCTTGAGGAACATCGTCCTGTCACTTTAACTTTATGGTTGATGCTGCCTGGGGTTAATACACTATTGCTCCCAGATGCAATAAAGGAAGAGACCATGTTTTGCTGCAAAACAGAATTAGACTCACAGTCCCTACAAACTCTTGAGTTCTAAATGTCTTATTTGATATTTCAAATATTTTATTTTGCACTGTATTATAATAAGAAAACCATTTGAATATTTTTTACTGTCTGCAGGTAAAATGTGATGCTTCATTCTGCCACAGAGTCTCTTTTCCTTTAAGAATGGCTGTATGGATGGCTTATTTTGAAGATTCCTTAGAGAACATTTTGTAAGACAACGATTATAAATTAAAGCACAATTATAATTTATATTAAGTTCTCCTGGTCTTTTACGGTCTGACTCTTTATTAGAGCTACTATTAGCAACTCCCCGCAGAGCTTCTTTTTGTAATCAAAGCGACAACTCATATCATCAGTGGCAAACATTGTTTGAAATGCAATACAACAATTCTTTGACAGAGGCACAGGCAATCTTAATTTCCAGCCTAAGCTTGCACTATCAAAATCAATGGAAAAGCTCATCAGATACAGAGGGCTTCTGCTTAGGACAAGAGTCATGTAAATGAGTAAGTAAATGTTTCAAGTGGCATTTTTATCCTGAAAAAAAATCAGATCATTCCTTTGTGGATTTGCTGTTCTGGGGTGTGATCCTGCTTTCCAATGCTGCTGATGCACTCCTTCATTACGTCCTTAACACAAAACACAGAGGAAACCCCAGGAGCGTCCCTTCTCCTCCAGTAACATCCACATGAGTGTCCATTCTTAGGTTTCTACTTGCTTTTCTGTGCTGTCTCTAGCCCATGATTCCAGTGCTGCTTTCTGCACAGAGGAACTAATATTGTCACAGGCGAAATTGTTCACCCTGTGAGCTTAGACTTGCTGGTACCCTGATGGCCGTGGCACTCTTTTGTGAGGCGGGAGTCCAGGATTCATGTCTCGCTAACAAAAGTTATGAGTTCAGTCCTAGGCTTTCCACTGCTGAGTGTTATGTTACTCAAAAGAGACGTCTGTGTTCCTTTACTATGAACTGAACTCATCATCCTCAGTGTGTAATTCCTTTGCTTGATAAATCAAGCCCTTCCCAGGACTTAATGCAAATTTTACACACTTCTCTTCCTGCCTCTGAGGCACAGCATATCTTGGATGGGGACTTCATATTTCTGAACAGTGACACAAGAGCAAGTGAACGGTCCACATAGCAACTCTAGCCCTTAGTCACTTGTGGGTACCTACTCTCATCTCAGTCCTTAATACATTTTCGTGCAGTCTGTCTGTCTGCACAAGTGCTTCTGTATCTGTCAGACAAGTGCAAAAGTCATCAGTCCAAAGATATTGTACATGTGATTTTTAATACAAATGCATGCAACTAGCAAGGCATTTTCAATTCTTCTTTCTATAACTATGTAGCTAGATCACATGCATCTGCAAGAATGTCAATTCCTCCCCAGCGGCCTGAAGAAAGTATTTTCATAGCTCAGTAAAACACACTGAAGTGTGCATTCAAGGTGAAAACAAAAGTAAAAAAAAGAAAAGGCAAAAAGAACCACTGCACTGTCATGAAATCTGTGGAGGATTTTCTTTTTTCTCTTTTTGGAAGTCAACCCTTGTTCACAGTTACCTTGTTCCTTACAAGCAAGGAGCTGCAATAAATGGAATTATATTTTCCCTGAAGATAGTGCCTCAGTTCTAAGGTTGATGTTTTCATGTATTTATATTGTGAGAATAATCTGAATTGTTGGAACTATTTTTTTAAATACACACATTTAATAAAAATGATGAAATGACGGTATTCTTACATACAGTGTTAAAAAAAGATATTACTGAAAAGCATTTATACATTTTGTCTCACAATTACATAATTCTTATACTAACCCTGTTGCCTACATCTTCATGTTTTCAAGAGGTGTGAATTTGACAGATCAGATGTCAGTTCAGAAAAAGCACACTAAAACTTGCAAAAGGTTGGATGCCATTCTGGCTGCACCGATTAAAGATTGACACATATTTGGAACATGCCAGTTCAAGATTGAAGATGACAACAAAGGAAAGTATGAAGGCATTGAAGTTGTGATTGATGGGTGGTATATTACTCTAAATTAATACTTAAACTGGGAGCTGACATAGTGGAGCAAATGAAAAAACATTGTATTTTATCTGCCATGCGGCCCCTCATAATAGCATATACTAAAACTTCAGAGAAAATTACTGTTATTTATAGCAAAGACATAAAATATCATCTTAACTCTTTATAAATACCTCTTTTATAACACAGATTACACAAGCAAATGCCATCTTGATTTTTATGGTTGATTATGTATTATCATTTATCCTGTAGACCCAACCTTATGAATCAGACAGCTGTAGTACCTCTGTAACCTCAGCACAGTTATCCACAACACAGAGACTGCTGTATTTCAAGGTCAAGGGTGCCAAAACCCAAATACTTTCTTCTCCGCTCTTCCATACATACCGCTTTCATTTTACCCCAGTGTCTCTAACTTCCCTCCTAGCACTATCTCCTCACCTTTATTTCTCAACATCCACCCCCTTGCCCACATGCCCCATATTTCTTTATCACCTATTTTTAATTTTCCTCCTCCAGTGTTTTCAGACATCAGCACCTGGCTGCCTAACCCATGCTTGTCAAGCAGTTTCTGATGCAGGATTGGGGTGAGATGGGAGGACATGTGCACTGGCAAGGGGACTTCACATGTCAGTGACCAGCTGGGCAATCTGCCTACATTTCCATATCACTTATTTTTCCTTGCATCCTCAAATTCTTTCCTCATGGCCAAGAGAATTGTTCAGCAGTCTACAAATTGTGCAACCCTTCTCTTGGGTTTCTAGCTGCTCTGCAGGAGTGCCTCATAGGACAGATCCACACTGCATATCAGCAGTTGGCCACGTCTGATGTGCAAAAATCGGTATTAAAGTCCTTGTAAGCATCTTTATAAGCCTGTAATTTCTCTCCTTTACTTCCTAACCCACTCACAGAAACTATAAATGCCTCCAGCCCCTTAGGACTCTTCTATCTGCAATCTTCTGTGACATTTATAGTTACGCTCTGTCTCCAGTGCCAGTGTTGGTCTTTCTAAAACAGAATAGGTCACCCTAAAACAGTCTAAGGTCTCTTAGTCAAGTCTAAAACAGAAGAACCCAAGGATTTAACTTAGAGAATTCACTATTGATCATAGTCCCTACATCCTGTTTCTCACCTGAGAAACACTTTATTTCATATTTTAAGAGACAAAAGTAGTACTAGAAGCAGGAACCAGTTTCAAATATTAAAAGCCAAAGTTACAGATTCCAAACTCAGTAGTTTTGATTTTTAAATTTTTTTATATTCCTTTCTCTTGTTAAAGAGTTTTTGTTTCATCTTTTTCATTATTTATCTTTCCTCTCCCCAGTTTAATGTCCCTAAAGCATACAAAGGAAGGAATAGACATGAAAAATACATCTGCTTTGTCCTGCCTGTGCAAATGTTAATCCGAAAGTAATAAGTAATCTTTTGTACGTGTTTCTTTACTAGTACATCACAATATGGTCAGTGCTAAGGCTACATGTTTTCAAGGAGAATATAGCATATTAAAAAATCAGAACAGCCTATTCTCTTTGCAATACAAAAAATATGAAATTCCCAAACACACAAGTAGTGCAACCCCTTCCCTTGAGAAATGGAAATGAATATGAACACGTGATGAAGCATACTTCCATAAAAGACAGAAAATCTGATAGCCAATTTATCCGTTTTGGAAAGATCTGTTTTAATATTCCACTATTATTATCTGATGTAGGAATTTTATGAGGGGAGTAAAAAAGCAACTGTTAAGATTTAGTCACACTGCAATGAGGTGCAATGTAGATGCCTCCAGGTTTACATGTGGTTGGTTGAATACCATCCTAAGTCTGACCACAGTTTTGAAGAGAATTAGGAAACTCATTTATTTCTCTGATGAGTACATGTCACTGAATTAAAAAAACCACAAAGTGAAGTCACTACCAAAAATGTAGTTCTGCCCTTTACCTGCCCTAACAGTGTATTTCCTCCTTTCCTAGCATCAGTACTGGTACCCACATGCCCGTCAAGCCTCCTGCTCCAGCTGTGAACTAACTTTTTTTCTTTTGTGCTATATTTAGTTTTCAGTTAGATCAGCAGTTTGACTCAACTAACCACAGGGTGCCAAAAGCCAATGCCAATGCAAAGGTGGAGGTGAAAATACATAGTCAAGGTTGGAGAGGAGGAGGGTCCGATCACTCCTTTGGGCAGCATCATGACCTGAGTATTCAAACTAAACTCATGATACTACAGGTTAGCCACAGACACACGCCCCGTGCTTCTTGTGTCCGTAGGCACTGAATATCAGCTTTGATACCCTCTCGTACAAGGCAGCGTGTATCAGACGCTCCTTCCGAGGAACCGCCAAGCAAGGTAAGAGACTGTAAAGCCACAAGGGAAATTTCTCAGAGCAGCATTCTGCCTGCAAGTAAACTGTTGTAAAATCCTCTCTGCTTTTGGAAGCTGAGCTCTTTCCTGCAGAACAGTCACGGGATGCTGAATGTCCCACCCCAGGATCAAAAATGGAAAGTCAAAATCAAAAGTGTAAGCCTGTAGTTTGAGCACTGGAAAATGAAGGGGTTTCCTCTACTTGCAAATTCTGTCTTGAAGAAGTGGAGGTTATCAAAGCAGCTCTTTAGCAGTATAACATACACTACTGTCATGGTTCCGATCTATTCTCTACCAATCATAATTTCAGTAAAATCCCTATACGTAAGGCAAAGACTTTTACAACTCTTTTTTTAGTCGTCTCCTACAATCTAATTCTTCCAAGACTGTCTTTTTTTCATTCTGTAAGTGACATTTACTGCAATTCTTCATAAACCCCTGAGAATTGCATTCCTTGCTCCTGGAATCAAATAAAATATGTGCACAGCCTGTCAGCAGGTCACATGTATCCTGCCAACCTACATCTAATAGATTTTTCACTTTTCATCAGTGGATTTCAAGACAGTATGTAGTCTGCCAAATTTACTAAAAAGCTTGCTACAGTATCACACTTTCAGAATGTGCAATCTGTCAAAGCCACAGCTCAAAATGTCTGCTACAATGAGAGATCCTGAAAAATCTGCTACAGTGTTGGCATTCATTCAGAAAATAATAAGTATATCAACAGAGAAGGAGGGGAAAGTTATTGGGGGGGGAGGGGAGGTGGAGAGGAAAGAAGGTTAATCCTAAATATAATTTGCTAGAATCTGAAGAAACTACAGGAATTCTTTATGCAAGTGTAATCCAGTTTCATACAAATTCCTCTGGGACGACAGCATGTTAACGGATGAATAGTCTGAGCGCTACATTTAATAACACTGATGAAAAGATAATTTATCATGGGTTTGACCACAACTGTACATAGCAAACCTCAATATTGGTTCAAACACTGAATACATTTAGCAAACAGTAGAAGACAGCAAAATTGCTTGCACTGCTATTGAATATTATGAGATGTTATATATGGAGAGTATCATAAGAGAGAGGTGGAGAGAGTAGGAATGCTTAATTTATTAACTGAAATATGAGGAAAACTGAAGCAATTTCAGGAGACTTGTAAGTAAAAACGAGCTTCAGTTTTGAAATAGACAACAACACTAGCAACAAAATATCCAAGGAATGTCAAATGCAATTCTGAGTACTTTCCTTGCCTGTTTTCCTTCATCCTGTGTTTTAGAAAATACACATTTACATTCAAAGAACATAAAAAGAGGCAAAAAGAGGGGGAAAAAGACCATTTAGAAAACAAGAAAACATTTGCATATTAAAAGCAAGTTCTTAGGTACCTCCTTGAGCAGCTGACAACACAGGCAAGTTTTCCTGAACACGATGCTAAGCTAGTGAAAGGACTGCAGTAGAATTTTTAATTCAAAGCACTACAGAAGAGCTGCTTTACTCCATGCCATGTATCTCTGAAAACAGAAAGTTACAGAAAGTTCTCTGAATGTAAGAAGCAAATGCATCCTTAACACCATAGTATTAACATGTCTGAATTCAATCACTTCTAGAAGCAAACAAGAAAACTGATAGTAAATATATTGAATAACAAAAAAAAAACCAAAATCAAACAAACAAAAAAAAACCAAACAAAAAGACCGCCACCAAAAAACGCACACCAAAATAACCCACACAGAAAAAAATAAAAAGGGGAAAAAAACCCAAAACCTCACTTTGGAAAAAGCTTGTGCAAAGTTTGCTGCAACCAAGAAGGCTACTCAGCTGATTGAAACCAACCAGGCTTACAATGGGCAGGAGACAACTAGAATAAACAGGGCTTGTGAACTAACTTCCGTTGACAATTTGAGTTTTTTCTACTAAAAAGTTAAATATGCATTTTCTATTCTAATAAAATCTGGATTTATTGTTTATTTTAAGAACCTTAGATCTTATTTGGGAGTCTCACTGAAAATCTTATCTGGCATATATCACATCAACTCTTGAAAGAGATTTTTACTGAATTCTTTATTATATTGGAATTGCTCCTAATTTAGAGAATAAAAATACTTCAGTCTCTTTTTCACGCAAACGGAAGAAAAAATATTGAATTTTTGAGATTATGGTTTTATGTTTGTCATGTCCTTAAAAGAACTAAAAAGTGACCAGGGTGACTTTGGCAACTGAAGCCAAATTCTTTGGTTGCCTTTAAGAGACAAAATTCAGAAATGGCATACCATTTTATAAAAAATAATAAAAATGTTATGTTTTTTAATACCTAATATTTTGAAACATCTTTAATTAGCCCCTCTTTCTTTCTCATTCTCGCTTCCATACAAATATCTTGAACAGGAGGTTCACGTCCATAACTTTTGTTTGCATAAGCAAACCACCTTGAGGAAGAGTCCAGTAGAGGTACTGAAGTTGCATTAGTACTTCATAATTTAGCAGTATGGCCACAATCTGAGATTCTGTTCTATAGGCTTCAGAATAGTTATTTCTTTCCAATATAAGTATGGTAACTTAAAGCAGATAAATTGGAGAGTTTGTCCTGTGGTCTGTTAAACAAATGGAGCCAGAATACATAAAAAAAACCCCCATAATTTTAATGTAGTCAGCATTATGGAACATCACAGCCAGGTCTCTTCAAGCTCCTGCAAACACTCTTTATTTTCCAATAGAGATGGTCTGTAAGGTCCATTTTCCCCACCTTTCTCCTGCAAAGAAGTTAGAAAGTGTGTGGGCTTCAGTTCTTCTTTCACATACATCTCAGTTTTGTCTTGGCAAACTTTGAAATCACATTTAAATGTTTACAGGTTCTTCCCTGTGGGATCTTCAGAAGGCATCTTTGAATTTTGTTAAACTGTGCCTTCAGCATAAATATTGCAAAATTGTTTCAGTATGTGGCGAGAGAGAGAGAGCTCACTCATCAGCTTAACAAGATTTAGAATTTCATTTCTCCTTCTCTGTAGAAGACCATCAAAAACAGCAGCCTTGATGATCAACCTGTGTCCTGCTTCCAGGTTTTTATATTGTTTTATGCTACAGTTCTTTAAGTGATTGCCTCCTGGAGCACAACGTAGAGACTTTGGACTGCAGTTAAGATGCCATCGTCTCGAATTTTGTTCTTGCAAGTGTCAAAAGTGTACAGTAGTTCACTAATGAGTCAAAGCTGCAAAGACTCAAGCACCTATTGTGTGTGAAAAATGTCAGCAGTTTTTGCGACTTCATTAAGTCAAGAGTGTTCAAAAGGCTGCACATTTAGGCTCAGCAGCTGGAACTTTAAAGCATATGTCTACATAACTGTTTTAAGTTTGACCAGAACGCAGCTTTCAAAGGCAATTTCCTAGTCATCCTTATTTAGAAACCAAATCCCCTTTGATTCACAGTACAGAGCAGTCTCAGAGTGTCTGAACTCCACTTCCACATATAATGTTTTGCCTGGAATGTTTTTTGAGATCTCGTATGCTTCCATACTGATGTGATCAACTGTGCCCTGTCACAGCCTTTCCAACTCTTAAATGGTTTGTTCTCACCTGAATTTCTCTACTTGTCTAAAGAGGGACTTCTCAATACACTACAGGATGGCCATCATGTATGTAGATGTTCTTTGTAAGACAACCTCTCTGTGTTTTATTTTAAAACTCTAGAAAAGAACGCACAATTTGAGAATCAACTCTTATTTTGGAGTGTGGGTGATTTAAAAAAAAACAAAACACATAAAATTAAAACAATCCAAAACTTTAAAAAAAATGGACTTAGGAATTCTGGGGTAACCAGAGGACTGCAGACTGAGTCTGCTCCTTTCCTTTATTCCAAAAGAAGAATCCCATCCAAATTAGCTTTTGATGATGTATAACATTAGGGCAGAAAAATGTACACTTAAGATTATAAAATCGTCTCTCTAACATGCTCTTTTGTTCCACTGGCTAACTAGTCCCCTACTCTTAGTAAAACTATTTGGTTACATACTCTGGAAGGAGAGAAGTGTAGCTGAGCTGGCCCAGTTCCATAATGAGTTAACAGAAGTAGGATTGTGTCTGGGTCCCAATCTGGGAGGGACAGAAGTGCTTTTGTTTCCTTGCAGTGGAATCCTGCAGGAAAATAGCAGAGAGAGGACCCAACAGAGAAGTGATAATACTGCATAGGATACAGCCTGTGCATATATATACATACATATATATACATATATACATACATACCACGGAGATTATTAACACTCTCCAATTTTAGGCGCATAATTTAACCACCTACTCTCACTTACAGCCAACGGGAAGATAAAAATGGCTTTTTCCATGGAGAAAAGAAAGAGATTCCTTGATCTAAACAGCCCCTGCAGCCGACTTCCTCTTGCTCACTTCCTGCACTGACTATAAAATGACAGTGCAGACAACAGCCAGCTACCTTAAATACCGAGAAATTCACTGATGTAAATATCCAGCCGTGTGCCTTTTCCAACCTCATAGATGCTGAGGATTTTGAAAAGAAGAGTTCTGGTTTATATCCTGTCTAAAGTAATCATTCCTCTGCTGGTTTGTCAGATAACTCAGTCCTATGAGGTTTTACAGAACTGACACTTGTTTTTTAAATTAGGATCATCCCAAAAATAAGGAGACTGAATGCTTTTAGGAATGTCACTTTATTTCTCCTTTCTTTTTCTAAAAAACAGACTGTACACAGTTTCTTGAGGAAAAACACTTTTAATTAAAAAAATGGTTTGAACTCTTTGGTTGCAAGAGCCTCCAGCCACAGACTGCACATAGTTTTAAGAGAATGGTACTTACAGTAGAATGATTAAATCAGAATTTGATTGAGATGACTGTTTTGTAAGTGCCTACAAACAAATTGATCTTCCTCAAGTTTCTTGAGGATTCAAAGGAAATATTTAGGCAGCAATTACAAAAAGTGATATGATGAAATTACTGCAAGATGGAAATATTTGTGGAAGTTCTTTCACAATATTCATTCAGATCTAATGGAAAACTCACTTCCAAACTTTTATAAAGTTGCACTTTACTGCACAATCTTAAATTACGTAATTGCATGTAATACTAGTGCATACTAAAAATTCCCAACAATCCAAAGTTCAACTGCTCTACAGAAAAGACTTTCAATAACTCAGATAATCATTTCACAATGAAGAGTCTAAGTATATGCTAACAATGACACCAGTTTCACAAAAAAATTGCATTTTAGAGACTGAATAAAATATCTAGCAAATGTGGTCTTATATAACCAATCAAGATGTCTGCTTAAAAAAAGATCTCTTTAAACTAATTATGTAATACATATAGTAAGAAATGCCCTTGCTGTACATGCAGAAAAGATTCTAAGCTACTATTATGGCCTACTACATGCATTCACAATTTTCTTCTCAATTTCTTAAATACGTATTTATCTACTAGACCAAAACAAATTCTTCTTAGCTGAATCAGCTTCATACATTATGAAAAGTAGAAATGTAGAACACGCTGCTCATCACAACACCACTGGTGCACTTCATCAAGTTATCTGTATCACACAAATGATCATCCTGTTGCTTCAGCCCAAGCTGACCAATAGGTAGCTACGGGGTAAGTATGACAGAGAAAGCCCACTCCTAATTAACTGCACCTCATCCTCTGAAAAAAAAAACTTTAAATATTTTATTTGGAATGGAATGGAATGGAATGGAATGGAATGGAATGGAATGGAATGGAATGGAATGGAATGGAATGGAATGGAATGGAATGGAATGGAATGGAATGGAATGGAATGGAATGGAATGGAATGGAATGGAATGGAATGGAATGGAATGGAATGGAATGGAATGGACGCGGGGGGTGCCCCCCCCCCCCCCCCCCGGCCCAGCCTGTTCCAATGCCTGGCCACTCTCTCAGTCAAGAAATTTTTCCTAATATCCAATCTAAACCTCCCCTGGTGCAACTTGAGACCATTTTCTCTCGTTCTATTGCTAGTTGCTTGGGAGAAGAGAACACCACCCACCTCACTATCACCCCCTTTCAGGTAGTTGTAGAGAGCCATAGGGTCTCCCCTCAGCCTCCTCTTCTCCAGACTAAGCAACCCCAGTTCCCTCAGTCGCTCCTCATAAGACTTGTGCTCCAGACCCCTCACCAGCTTCGTTGCCCTTTGGACATGCTCCAGCAGCTCAATGTCCTTATACTGAGGGGCCAAAACTGAACACAGGGTTTGAAGTGCCACCTCACCAGTGCTGAGTACATCACCTCCCTACTCCTGCTGGCCACACTATTTCTGATACAGGCCAGGACGCTGTTGGCCTTCTCGGCCACCTGGGCACACTGCCGGCGCCTATTCCGCTGGCTGTCAACCAGCACCCCCAGGTCCCTTTCCGCCGGGCTGCTCTCCAGCCACTCCTCCCCAAGCCTGTAGAGTTGCATGGGGTTGTTGTGACACAAGTGCAGGACCCAGCACTTGGCCTTATTAAACCTCATACAGTTGACCTCAGCCCATCGATCCAGCCTGTCCAGATCTCTCTGCAGAATCCTCCTACTCTCCAACAGATCAACACTCCCATCCAACTTGGTGTCATCTGCAAACTTACTGTGGGAGCACTTGATCCCCTCACCAGGTATTAAACAAGACCAGCCCCAAAACTGAGCCCTGGGGAACACCACTTGTGACTGGCCGCCAGCTGGATTTGACTCCATTCACCACGACTCTCTGGGCTCAGCCGTCCAGTCAGTTTTTTACCCAGTGAAGAATACATGTGTCTAAGCCATGAGTCACCAGTTTCTGCAGGAGAATTTCTTCAAAGCTGGGAAATTTCACAGAAGCATCAGGAATAAAGACAGGGAGATACACTAAAACAGATATTTGGTGGATCCAGCTCAGTTCCCTCAACTGTCCAAGTGAGGAGCTAAGACTTTAACAAGATGAAAACCCAGCCCGCACACATACACACACACATTATGTTATGTACTTAATATTGTATTATACATGTCTCAAGTGATAACTGCATTATTATTAAATAAATGCAATAGATACTGCATTAGTATATTTGCCTACATTTCCCAAGTGCAAGTACCTTGAAATCATCTTTGAAACCCAAATTCTGAAATTTGTAAGGAAAGTAAAGAGAGCGTTTTCCCTAACTGACTTATGCCTATCAGCAGCCCTTGAGGTAAAATTTTATTTTTCAGTATAAACATTTTGTCAGCTGCTTCCTTTCTCACTACACACACAGTCATGAAGTTCATCGCATATTGCCCCGTATTGAAACACACGAGTCTCACAAGCCGTCTGGCCCATATATTCCCCTTACCTACTCACGGTTCGTTTCATTTATTATACTACCTACTGTCACAAGTTTCCGTGCAGTGGTTCCATCGGGCACCCTTGCATCCCTGCTCACATCCAGGGCTCAGTGCCAGCAGTCACAGCGAACACCCCCTCGCAGCGAGCGGCCGGATGGCAATCCCGGACACGCTTCCCTAGGGCTAATCCCGCGGGATGGGAAGCGGCGCCTCTCCCCAGCTCCCAACAAACGCTGGAAGCAACAACCTCCTTCCCAACCTATGAGCCTCACTGCTAGCACTACCAGACGGATTTACAATATTTTCCCTTCAGGGGACTTTTAGCATGAGATGTGCCAGGAATTTCATTAAAACGCAACATTGACTTAACAGCTCAAGTCTCTGGCGGTTTTCCCCGGGAAAAACTGGCAGGATCGATTCCAAGCTGCTCTTCCCGTTACACAACACCACGGTGCTTCCTACACACACCACTGAGTTCGAGAATGTTTTAAGCTTGCATTACTCTTCCCACCTGAAGAAGAGGTCGGTTTTAATGTCTGCTAATAACACAGAAGTATTTTGACGATGCAGAGTGTGGCGGCTGACTCACAATTCACTTTGCGCTATTGAATTCAATGCAAATTGCCAGAGAGGACAGAAGTCTTGCAAATGTGAGCTTTGCATTGGAAGAAAAGGTTTCCTTCTGGGAAATGTTTAAGTTAGTTAGGAAAAAGCCTACTTGAATTTTTAATTTTTATGAATATGTTGTTAATAAACATTCCCATTGTCAAGGCACCACAAAGGCTGGTGGGACCCTCAGGGCCAGGCACTGGGAGCAGTGAGGGCTCCCCAGGAGACCCAGCTGGGCAGAGCCTGGCAGCCAGGGCTTGTCCCACCCTAGCCAGGAGCAGGGAAGCCAGGGGCAGCCCCAGCCCCGGGCATCCCGCACCTCCCTGGGGTGTATGTATATAACTGCTTACAGGAGGGAAAATGGAAGAATCAGCCCTTCAAGACTTCAATACTTTCACAGCAACTCAAACTCCTTTAAGAAAGTTTCCCCAAAAAATGCTGCCAGTCTCATATATCTAGCTGCCCAGAGTCTCGATTGCATAAATATCAGATAACAGCAACTACGGACTTTCAGAATACAGAACATAATACATTGAAATTGGAAGCACTGTGCAAGAACCTGAATTTTGCATGGAAAAGAAACATACCCAGATTTGGAGTGATATTATATGTGCACACATAATTGATTCAACAGGCCTTGTTTTTAAATGGACATAAATCTTCCACACAGTGTTGACATTTGCTCTCCCAGAGTGTCTCAGAAAAAAAAAAAAAAAGGAAAAAAGTGACATGCTGATGGAGAGCTGAGCTTTTCTTGGTTTTTTTTCTGCTTTTAAACCAGATAGTAAGTAGTTCAGAGCAAGTATTTTGTAGACTGGAATAGTATTTCATTATTGCTTAATCCAAAGACATTAATCAAAAACCTTTCAACTTACAGGTTAAATTTGTGAGTGAATCAAAGCTTTACTTGTTTCACTGAGATTTTGGCTTCTCCCTTGCCACCTCCAGCGCAGTTACTCTCTCACACAGCTTAAAATGGGAAACTAGAGGTTGTCTTCTGCTCCTGAGCACCAGTTTTTTCCCAAGACCCACATCTGCCTTTGGGTGTCCCAGCAGGCTCCCTCTTCTTCCTATAGCCGTGGTTGTACTGGTCGAGGATGGGGCTACCCCACGCACCTCTGCTAGTCCTGGGGCAAGTGTGCCTGACACTACTGTTCCTCAGGCTTTCCTGCTTCTTCTGCCTGGGGAGATCTGTAAGTCCAAGAGAGTTCTCCATTCTCACTTTGCAGCTCCACAGATGTCAGAAAGGGAAAACAAGAAAGAAGGAAGTAACAACAGCTTAATTTCAACTCATTTTTTGCATGAGAATATGGGAGCTGATCTTCCCTAGGTTCTGGAACCTTTCTGTTCACTTCACCGTTCTCCTCAGAGAAACAAGCAGATTCCTGTATTTCTTTCTTATTCAAAATATTCCTCTTTTTAATGGGTTGGAGACCAGCAGAAGCTCCCTCCTGACTCAGCTCTTTTCCTTCTGGTGGCAGGGAAGTGCAGAAAGCAGCCAGTTCTTGGGGCTTTTCAGTCCTGTTGAATAACAGTAGTACCCAGCCCATCAAAGCTTCATTTGCAAAAGCATTACCCATCTACGAAATGTTCTGTTAACTTTTAGGAACATTTCCCAAGTCTTGTAGGAGTATATACTTGAACCCCCAGGATTAAAAAAAATAAGGGTTGGGAGGCTTGAATGACAGTACGTCAGCAACATTGTACTATACACATTTGCAACAAAGGTGTCACTGCTTTGAATTACTAAAAATATTGAAGGGAGTTTCCTAATATTAAACTTTTATAATACACTAGAAAGCCTGTTGTGATGGAAGTTAATGTTTCCTCAGCTAAGACACATGTTTTGTGGTCTCGCAGCTCTGAGTTCTTATTGTCTGTCCTTGACAAACCCCATGCAACGACAGGAAAATATAAGTCTGTCATCAATTAACATGCAGAATAGATGACCTTATGCCCCGGTAAATATTATTAATATGAAGAAAATCTTAAAAATAATTACTTGCACTTAAAAGGAAAACACAAACATCAATCCAGACATTTAGAGCTTGAAAGTTTGTCTACATAAAAATCATGACACTCATTTTAAGAAAAATTGAGTTGTTTGTTTCAGGAGGGGTCAATTTAAAATTAAAATACTTTTCCTTCTCTTAAAACTTAATGAACAATGTGACATAAAATATAATATGTTCTTTTACTGTCTTTCCCAAAAGGAAGACATTAACATCTACATGAAATATAAACCATTAAATGTAAACTAAGAAACAGATAAAAAATGCACAAACAATAGGAAGCAGAGACTACTCACCGTGAAGTTGGATATAGTACATGATATGCAGAAATGGATGCTGAGCTAGGAGGAAAAAAAAAATTGTGATTTTTGTTCACCCAGTTGGAAAAGTGAGGCATAATATTCACATTTAGGATTCACATTTTTCTTTCTCTTATAGTAAAACCAGAAAACTTGATCCTACTTAACCATTGATCACAACTGTCCAAAGCCAATACATGTGAAGGGGAAGAAAAGATCTGAAAGATCTGAAATTCCTTCTTCTCTAGCAATGTCTCTGAAACAAACAGGTTTGTTTACTCCATTTTTTTATTGCAGAATTTCTTGACCAAGAACAATCTCTATGTCAATTATGCAGACCTTCCATAGGCTTTATCAGGTATTTTTAAGATAGCAAGGGGTATCCCTATTTAACATTTATTCTCCAAAGTTCTGCCATCTCTGTAAAAAACATTTCAAAACAGTGACGATGTCACATTGCCACCCACAAATCCTACCATTCATAACTGCAGCAAATCTTTGACCAAACAGATCTCCAAGTGTTTTCAGTTAACTGGGACTGTGCATCCCAACAACATGTATTTTCACAGCAATAATATGAACAAAATGCAGACATTTTTGCTCTAGAATTATTTCTACTGCTTAAATGTAAAAAGAAAAAGTTCCATTATAAATATAAGCAGTTAGATGCAGCATCTATTTGATTTTATCAAATAATTTTCCCTTTACTCAACAACATAAAACAGTTACACTCTTTAGTCAACACATCATCTCTAGTCTAAAAACTTCCAACAAATACAAATATTTCTGATAAACTGGCACACACGTTCTCTTTTAACAACATTTATTTACACCAGAACAGAATCTGTGCAGATGAAACCTACAGTTCATCTTAAAGTATTTGGACAAACTATTGCCAAGATATTCCACATAACTGTCTCATTGATTTTAATTCATTCTTCTAAGCTATTGAGCTTAGAAGTGAATTATGTGAAATAACCCATAATCTTACATTCCTAGTGACGACTGGAATGGCTTCATAAAATGGCATCAATATAAAGCATATGGAATAAAATACTAAGCATATATCAATGCTGTATTAAAGGAGAAGGGAAAAGTGCACTTTCAAACATTTCTTCTTTGACATTCTGGCCTACCAGCCATTTAGCCTATAAGTAAGTGGATTTACTCTTTTAAAGACTCTATTAGACCCTATTCTTTTCCTCAAAAATTGACTGATTCATCCTTATTATTATCAAAAACACTATGTTTATTGCCTATGAGTGTCTTTCTACAGGGACATCAACTTTAAAAAAAAAGGCAGGCAAGTAAACCATTAAAATCCCAAAATCAGGTATAAAGGTGTAACATTATTTTAGTTTAAACCATGTTGAGTTTTATTTTTTTATATTCCTTAATTTAATACATAATCACAGTTGTAAATACTCTTATTCTGAAAATATTTGAGGCACTCATGCAAAACAACAGATCTTGGATACTTGGAAGTGGCATACCTTTGTGTTCATGCTTTAAATTTTCTTTGAAGGTGATTTACAAGACCCATAGCTGATATAGATAAAATATATTAAAAAAAAAGAACTAAAAAAAAAAGGTAATTTATATATCAGGTGGACTTCATTAATCAATACCATCTTTTTCAAATATGCAAACACTGTGTGCTTAAATCTGTCCTGCTGTTGTATGACATACTCAGCTATTGCAGGTGGGAAATTAAACATTTCTAAAGAAAAACAGTTTTGCTGCCTACTACTTGTTTCAGAAAGTTTTTTTGGGAATCAGCTCTGGTTTTGACAATATTAGATGCACAGCAGCTGGAGCAACAGGTGATCCGGACCCTATAAATATAGTACCTACAAATACACAGGTGACTTATGCAGTTGTCCACATAAATATTTTCAATTCCTAACTTCATTAAAGGAGTCTTTGACTGTGATCAAAGGTTTTACTTAGTTTTAATGATTAATTCCTCATTAAATGTTAAATATATTAAGTAGCCACTCTGCCAAAAGACCCCTTTTGGCAATTATGCCTTCCTTTGACTAAGAGCTGATATAGGCAAAAGCCTCCGTTTGAAATAGGTACGACACTAATAATTGAGAAGATACACAGGCAAAGGGAAATACACAGGAGCTGAAAATTAGCCTTCTTCAGGAAAATAAGAGAAGGTTTGTGGAACTAAAAGGAATTCTATGCAGCATCCATACATTAAAGTAGGTGGCAGCTATTTATTAGTGACCCACACAATTGTGGTTTCAACATTGAACTTGCATTTGATTTATCCTTAAAAGCATTTAAAGTAACAGTAATTTCGCTGTGCAATGAAGCAGACTTCTCTGCTGTGACAAGGGGGATGCCACTGTATCCTTCTCTCTCTATAAATACCTTGTGTATCCAGCAGTTGGGATGACGGAGGGTTTCAGTGTGAGATTTACAATAGGAAGTTGGGCCACAGGAGCCCCATCATATTCTAATGTTGTTATGGAGCACAAAGAATGTCGACAGCAAGCTGTAATGTAAGGCAGCTGGAGTGAGACTGCAGTTAAAAGCATATTCTTACCCAAACCTATTCCCTTGAAATTTCAGAACAGAAGAAGGTGTATACATTCATTCTGGCATCTTGACTGATGAGAGGTTTTCAGGATAGAAAACTCTTGCTCTATATGAAGCTTTGTATAGCAGAGTTGTGCTGCGCAGATAATTCCGAGAAAGTGGAATAAGCTTGCTTAGAGGGATTGGTGTGTGTGGAGGTCACCCGTTGAGGAAAAAAAAAAGCTAAACCATGAGTCAGCTTCAAAGGATGCTGAAAAAGAGGAAGCTTCTGCAGGCTGGTTTTGCATTTTTATCCCGTAAACAAAGCTTTTTGTAAAGGAGGCAGTATGTTTTCTCAGCCTTTTTTTGTGGCAAAAGAAAAGATATGAAATAACAATAAGCTGGAAAAGCAGAGGAGTTTCCCAAGGTACTGCAAAAATCATGCGATTTTTGGCATTTACAGAGATGAGCTGACTTGTTTAAAAACATACATATATTAAGGTTCCTTTGCAGATGACCAGTTCTCAATTCCTTTGTGTAACCATGACAATGAAATTCTCAGCTTGTTGGATTAAAGCCTCTGAAAGCTGTAACTCATTGAAAGACAGATTGTGCCATGTTCTGAACCAGTGCTTCAGGTTTCCAAGCCTTTTACACGTCTTTTCAGTTTCTAGTATAGCTGTTAGGCTCCCAGCAGTCATTGAGCACAGGTCTGGAAACTAAAATCGCCTAGTGAGGATCAGAAAAACCTTTCTAAACATAAACTACAATGTGTGAAAAAAGGAAATAGAGGAAAGTATGGAGGGAAATAACCATCACAGCATTCAATTCTCCCCACACTGCAAACGCAATTACAATTACCTGGATTCCAGCACCTCCAGAAGTTATGAATGAGACATACATGGCATCAGCTATGGTTAAAAGCTCCATTTTATCCTTCATAATTTGATGAATATTACAAAATGGGCTGTGCTTTTATATTAAATGTAAGAAGCAACAAGTTACTGACTGAGGTACTGAGAAACAGTTAAAGCTCTAGACGGCAACGACAGGGCAAGTGCAGGAACAAAACTGTGACCAGAACATTCAGTATTTCCACTGTCCTCCAGTGCTCTCCTTACACTGGACTGGAGGTTTTTGATCCTTCCTCTTGAGAGTTGTAACACAGGTGGGCTAATGCAATTTCTAGGAGAAAGAAATGATAAAATTAGACAAAAGCCAAATACAAACAAAAGATATAGTTGGTTCATCATTTCTTCACAATCTCCTCTGTAACAAATGAGGGAAATGCAGCAGCAGAAACAGACTGTTTTTCTGGGGACAGTATCAGTGAGATCAGTCCTTGGACCATTTACTCAAATCCTGAGAGGTGCTGAAATAAAAAAAACAAACTGATATGCATTCAGCATATTGCAGAGAATTTAGCTACAGGCAACAAGATAAAAAATTTGAACAAATACAATTAAAAAGGCGACGAAATTCAGGCTTACTCTTACTGCCAGTAAGATGAATTACTGTTTTTTTCTGAATCACTCATTGACAATTCAGAAGTTAAGCTCCCTCCTGAGCAAGTATGCTCAGTTGCCTTGATGGAACATTCCCAAATCACAGCACAGAGCTGCTTGCCCATGTCCTTCTAGCCAGGTTAGGAACAACGGTCAGACTCCTCTGCTTATGAAGATGGGGCATGCACTTTTCAAATGCCCACTGAATGCTGTTGCTCCTTCCCCATGACGACCTCACTGTTTCATATTCCTTTTCTCCTTGGGATATTCCAAGTCCCTCAGACTATCTTTCTGCCTTGCTGAAGGTGCTAATACTGCTCAGGTAGACAGAAAACTCCCTTTGACTTCAATGACTGCAATTCACTGTACGCTGAATTGTTTCAGTTGCTGTAAAACACAAATTGTAAGCTCTTTCTCACTCTAAATGTTGCAGAGAATAACTAAAGTCATCAACGCTTCACATGTTGAAGCCACATACTTTCAACAAAGCTGGCTGCGGACGGCAATGTCACAGGAAAAATTGATTGCACAGTTGTGTTTCCCTGGCAATTTAAAGATACAAGTGAATCCACTTGTTACTTTCAACACTCGTCAAAATTCTACCAACTGTGCAAACAATATGTCTAATGGCACTAGACTAGCAAGAGCCTGCTTGAAATTAGATATGTGCTCTGAATAATATCATTGGAATGCCTGTAACAAAAACTCCTCTGAAACTACGACATGTCATGAAGTATGGTATGTCCCCTGCTATCTTCAGTGGAATCAGAGCACCCGTGAACTCAGACCCACAACATCATCTCCAAGGAACCTGAACTTGGTTCTTGTTTTGCAAGAAGTCACAACTTGTGAGCTAAATCAAAACTGAATATCCAGACACACTCATTCTGGCCTTATGGTATACTATCACATGAGAGGTTCATGTAATTAGAGTTTGTATGTGTAAAGACACCAGGCTGTAGAGCAACATTTACTTTGAGCAGTATTGAGACTTGGATTACATTTCTCTGTGGAAAAGAAGCATTACAGGTTACTGCAAGTGGAATATTTAGGGCATAAATAGAGTACCCATTTACTCAAAAAAAACACAGGTGGGGACACCTTCATTCCCCCAGGGCAGGGAAATAGTTGTCTACTGGTAAGGGTGAATCTCAGACCATAGGTATCTTGTAGCACTACAGAAAAATATGGAAGTGAAATAATGAGGAAAATATCTACATTAGTGAGTAGAAAATGCTAATAAATGTGATCCCACCTCTGCCCAAATTAGAGGGTTCTTCCTCCAGCACATCACGCATGCTGTGTGAAACTGTAAGGGCAATCAAACTTTCCTGGAATCTGTATCATTCCCATAAACAAACAGAAAAGAGCAAGTCAGATACCCATACAAATGGGGCATGACATTGCAACAGCTTGAGGGTTAAAATTCAGTCCTCTCCCTACTGGAGAAGCAGCAATGCTCACTTGAAGCCCCACATCTCAGAGTTTCTAATGAAATGGCACATGCTACCAGCTGTGGCTCAGAAATCCGCTTTAACCCTCATAGTCTGACAAATGTAGAGTGAGCTGTGGTCTTACCATACCCCAAGTAGGAAAACTGGATCCAAGGCATTTCTCACGTGCTTTGCTTTCTCTAATGATTGTCCTCAAAACCGAGCCTGTGACTACAATCGAGCAAGTAGCACAACTCCAACCCTGCTGTTGAAACAGTTGTTCCACAAAGAATGGAATTCATGATTCATAAGTCCAGAAGAAGAGATCAAGGAGGGCCCTAACAGCATAGGCCCGTTGTTCACCTGCTCTAAAAGAACCTGAGGTTCTGCCATTCCTTCCCCGCATAGCTGCTTTTGCGTGGAACTATTACTGGGTAAAATTGCAGGAGCAGCAGCAGGCACTATCATCTACTGGCTGTGCTTTTTAGAAAAGAAGAGCTTAATCACCTTTGAGCATCAGTGGGTATGAAACCTACCATCCTGGTAAAGCCACTAAGCCCAGAGAACAACTGCAGCACTAGAAATGGAAAATAAAGTGGTGTGAAGTCATGGCTGATGGCAGACATGCTCAGCAAGGTATGTTTCCTGGACCAGTAACACAGATCTCTCAGTGAAAGAAAAGACTGAGAAAGTCAATAAACTGTATCATTGTCCCCTCTCTGCTGGGAGGCTCCAGGTCACTTGACAAAAGTCTCAAAGCACATTTAAAGTTAGTCTGGGTTAGGCTGATCAGAAAAAGCCAATGACGGGATGTTATACTGCTACCAGGTGACTATAGATCCCTAGCTGCAGTGAAAGTTGTGCCTTGTGTAAAGAGAATACATGGGGATTTAAGAACCCCAGTAGCATAGACAGACGTTTCAAAACTTCTGAGAAAACTCTGACATGCTTAGACCCAGTCAGAGATCCAAGAAAGCCCGGATTCATGTTGTTCTACATATGCAGTTAGGTGCTGTCGTTGGAGTGCAAATTTGGAAGAATGTAGGTCCCTAGCTTCTCATAAAAGAATGTGAGCTCCCTACAAAGGCATGTCTCTGAGAAGGAACAGTCTTGAATCTGGCAATAAACCTGCCTTCTCAAAGTAAAACACAAACCATGAGGTTTCATCCATAGTTTAAAACACCACATAGCTCCAGGGATGTGCTCCTGAAAGAAATGAAAACAACTGTGATCATCCATAGTGAAAAGCTTTAGTAGGTTAATTATAGCCTCTCTGTCCAATGAGGGGTATATTTGATTATATCTGGGCTGAATTTTAAAATTCTTACCACGCTTCTCCAAATACAAGGTTCACATTTTCTCCTATTGTGCATTGTATCTCTGAAAGATAGAGGCAAGAAATATTTATCAGAGTGAATTCATAATATGGATATGTTGTTCCAAAACCTGGAAGGAGAATAAAGATATTACTCTGAAATTAAATGCATTACCCTAATCAGCAAGCCACTTCAAATTAAGTCTAAGAATAACTGTAGTTTCAATCCTTTCCTGCCTTTTCAGTTGTTTAAAAACAAGTAAGAATTATCTTTTACGATGTCTGCATTTTTAAACTAAAATTGAGTTTTAAATATTTAAACAACAGCTAAATAGCATTGATATGAGCTGATGGGGAGGAATATTAGCATTTCGGAACTGCCATCTTGTGTCAATAATAGTTTAAAACACTGGAGAACTTGTCTTGCAAGACATAAATCTTTAATCAACCTCTGAACTGTTTATTATACATTAATTCATATTGAAAATGGCATTCCCATGTCAGAACCACACAAAGACAGGCCTACCGCCACATGGAAACCATCTGCACATAACCCGAGTTACCATTGTTTGGCAGCAGCCTGATAAGCTAGAGGTCCACATAGCTGTGTATGAGCGCCGTGTCCTTTCATCACATCCGAGTTCTGTCAGACTGACTTTATGACATGAAAAAAACGTAACAAGATTGTGCAGCGCAGCTGAGCAGCTCTTCCAGGCTTTCCAACAAAACACTGTGTAAAAGTTATTGTCAAACACACCTGTCCATTCCATTTGCCTGTATGTCGGTGCACAATCAACCTCTACAAAGCAGGAGCTTTGTGGAGCACCTTGAGACACAAGGCTCTTTTAGACAGCCACGTTCTGTCTCACATGAAGACAGTAAGATGATAAAAGTAAAAGCGACTTTCCTTTAAGGAGGTTTGTCGCTATTAAAGCAGTGAACAAAGACAGTACTTGGTCTGAATTTGCTCAAGATCACAGACTGGGAGATAAAGAACTGCAAGACACATTCATGTGCAAATGCCCACATTAGTCTTTGTAGTTTTGAGCATTACTCCTGCTTTCTTTTACTTTTCTCGGTTATAATTACTTATCATTCAAAACAGTAAGTATTTCTGCCAATTTTATGTAATCTCTCACTCTCTGATGTAGAGGTGCTGCTGCTATGCCTGCAGGACCTGTTAAGGCTGAGTGAGATTGCTTTCAAACAGCTTGTTCACTCCTGTTTGGTTGCTACCAGAAGGTTATGATGGACACTTGTGTCTGTTCCCTAAAGGCTTTTGTGAGTGTGGTCTTACATCTTTCACAATGAGGTCTTAGATCTTTCACTCTAGTTCTCTCACAGGTGAACAACCTTGAAGGAACCATCAAGGAAAGCATTTGGGCTTTTGTACTTGCAGTACAAAAGGAGGCGGAGTTGAAGAAATAAAAAGCACCCCCTCCCCATATCACACACACTAACAGTGCAGTGTTAGAGTATTTGAAAGATATGGGATATTTGGAGTTAAGATTATTTGGAGCATACAGGACCCCTCCACTTCCTAGGGGCAGTTAAACTCTTGTTTTCCCACCTCCCAGGGAGAGTTTGTACCATCCCAAGGTATACTTGAGTGTTGACCTTAATCTCTATTAGAGTAAGTCCACTTTAAATGAAATATTCATCAGGGTAAAGAAAGAAATAATGGGAAAGACAACTAAGTTCCTATCCCTTCTCCACCAAAAAGTTTAGTATTCCACGCAATGCTGAACATCATTAAGAGGAGTACTTGAGAGAAATCCACTCTGAAGCAACATATACAACAGTGGTTAGTGAACTCTGTTTTGAGATACAGGTTCAAATGCCTTTGAATTGCAAGAGAATTGAGGCTGGGTTTCTCGCACCTTTACAAATTCCAGTCGAGAATGGCTGGATAGGGAGAAGTAAGAAAAGAGTAATTTTTCTGTCTGGCTGTTTAGTGAATAATGTATATCACTTCTTCATGCTTTTACCACAAATCTGCAAAAATACAGCTGTCAAAGCTTGTCTTTTTCTTTTGGACACAATGTTCTGGTGAGTTTAGTATTAAATTTGCTGATAGTTTTGACAACTGAAACAAAACCCCAAAATATTTTTCCTGGTTTCATTTATAGTTTAAAAAAGAGAGCACACAAGGATTGGATATTTCAAGCTTTACTTCTACAAAAATATGCATGAAGTCAAAGACACTGAACATTATTATTACTATTATTGAGCATTACAAAAGACTCTCACGTTGACTTCCTCCCCAGCTCTCCTTGCACCTCTTTCTCACTTTGCTGCCTCACAGTTTGGAACCCATTTTGCCAGCCATCTTTGCCAGGAAGACCTACTGACACACTCCGGCACCCACATGTGTATTTATCCTGGCCCCAATCTGCTTCACTTCGATGGCAAAGCTAAAGGAGTAACGTTCCAGCCCATCACAGCACTCGAGTGCAGAAGATAGAGAAGTTAGGGTTCATTCCTGTTCCCTAGCTCACAGTTCTGCTATAGGACTGAAGCAGAAGCAGCCTCAGAGCGGGTTTAAAATGCAGCAAGCAGACTCCAGAGATCACATAATTTCACCTTCTGTAAATAGAGCCTGCCCCACCTATTACCCCCAATCTAAACAGACTTTGCAAGAAACAACTGGGTGCTGTGCAATATGCATCACTGAAAAGCAGATGTGGGAAGGAAGACTTCCAGAATATATTTTATTAATGTGTGAAGATTTCCTCTTTCATCAATCAAACTGCTACATTCTACAACTTGTTTTTCCTTTGCAGAGTGCTCCCTGCAAGACACCAGAGAGAAGGCTCCTCGTACTGGGTTGAAATTCAACCTTAGTATGGTGGGAGACAACAGTGTTTGTCATCATGATGAGCCAGATAAAATGTAGATTACTTTCCAGATTTCCTTTGCTCTCCCTGGCTAGGGGCAGACCGGGCAGGGAAGGGTCTCCTACCCAGATCCCACCACCATATGCTGATATATTGGCCAGCTGGCAAAGAGTATGTAATACCTGGCTAGGTACTGCTGCCTCTCAGCTCAGGGGAAAATCAATGAAATGACTTCAGAAACATTTCTGCACTCTTACAGCTCCTCCTGTTATGTCAGTGGTGCAGGGACCATCCCCACAGACTCACGGAATGTACTGCAGCCAAGAGGTGCAGGGATGTAGCCTATTTCTTAGTTATTTAGGACCAGTGTGAAGACAGGCACTGAACTGAATAAAAAAATCTCATTTTTCTTATGTTTGTCTCTCCCAACTGCTGGCAACCAGGCAGTGTTGAGGAGTAAACCACTGGATTTAACTACTTTGCAACTTTGGCCATATTTTTACCTTTTTATATGTGTAGTTTTCTAGGATTATTGACAAACATAATTAAAAGCTCCATCATTTAACTCCATATTAAGCACTCATATCAGACCTCAGAAGAGTTGCTCTACATATTTTCAAGTGTGCACCACTTTAAAGCTAGTTGACTGCTAGCCATCTTTTTGTTCTGTGTAGGGGTCAGAGGTATCTGCAGCTTTTGTACTCCCAAATGCAAGTTTATCTCTAAAATCTGTTTTCCCATCTTACATTTCTTTTGTTCGGAACAGTGAAAAATAAACTGCAATAAGATTTAGTACTTATCGTGAGTACTATGTACATTATGTGAAAGAAACAGGTCTAGCCTGGATCTCTGACTTACATAAGTTTATTTCATTGTTCTTGTCTTTGCCAAGTCCCCAAAACAACATAATTTGATTTCATATCATTTGAAATACAATATTACATGATTAATATAAACGAACAATGTCTGAGGAAAAAAATGAGACCAGATGAACATAAACACCAGAGGGTGATTCATTCTTGGTGTAATTTCTGTGTCAATGGAAAATACACCAGGGATAAATTTGGCCCTGTGACGCAGACCTTCCAGGAAACATGAAGCTATTGTAACTAGAGATCTCTACTGACGTATGAATTGAAAAGCAAAACAGAAATGAGGAAAATTCAGCACGGACATAAAAGGAGCGAAGCCAGCTCTATTAATTACCCAACTGAAAGAAAATAAAAGCCTGGATCAAAATAACCTAATAAACAGAAAGAAAAGGATGAAAACACAAGGCAAGAACAACAGCGTGGTGACAGATTTGAGAAGCAGCACGTAGTAAATAGGATGACTAAAATGGAAAAAGAAAGTGTTTTCCATGACATTCAACACAGAAGACAAATCTCTGACTTCTGAGAAACTCAGTTCAGAGAGTGTTCAATGAACTACATCTTTCAATAAACATCCTTTATGCCCATTAATAATGAAAGTAATACAGCTTTTGCTAACACCACGCTCATACATAAAAATGTGAAGAGATGGGTTTTGATCTGATGAAATTAGGGTAAAGGTGATCTGTACCTACATAATTGGTACTGTCATTTTCATCACCTCCTGGTTAAAATATGAACCTGTCCTTTCTGGTGAAAGCTGAGTGAATACAAGCTCTATCCCTAAAAAAAACTATACCCTGTAATCATGAGCATAGCCCCTGTGTGAACTTCATAAGCACAAATTAAATTTCCACAGACAGACAATCCCAAAGACACAGTCTAGATGCAATCTGATTTCTCCAGGTTCTCCAGGATGGGACTAAGTCTCTCATCCTTGACAAGGGAGGTTTTTTAGTTGTGTTATTTAGAATAGTGTCATCAGAGGGAAGTAGTGCTTTGATATAGCCCTGTATCAGACTAATATTTACTAGACTGCAGGTCTGGAATCTGAAATCATTGACATGACTATCTTTTGGCCTGTATAAAACTACTCCAGATAGACATATTTGAAGAGGATTTTGGCAATTATGAACCTATGTCTTTCAAGGTACTAAAATTGTGGTTGCTGTGAGCTACTATATAGAGTTGACTTAATTAACAGACTTCCTAAAATATAAAGAAAAGAAACAGAGATATACAGAATATTCTTACCAAATTTTTTATCATGGAAATATTTCCATCTAAAACAATTAACAGTGTTCTTGTTCGGCTTTATTGACATGAATTATCAATCTTATGGTTGTCTGAACTACAGAAGAGATTTCAGTGTTTAACAAGTAATGTTTATTTCTTGATTTTCAATTACCACATTAATAGTACCTATTTTCTAAAATGCTAATAAATAAGAAAAAGAATGCATTATTCTTGTCAGTCAATCCAAAATAGGACATTTTTATCCAACAGGAAACCACATCATATCGATGTTATTAACTTGGTTGATTTGTTCTGTCTTATGTTTTGCAAGGAAGACTTGAGGTGTAACAGGCATGAATTTAGTAAAAGCCATTTTCTAAATAAATAAAAGTGAATTATTTCCCTGTGGCAACCACCCTGAAGAAGATTACACAAAGTAATAGTTTGATGACTCTTTTTACATGATAAATGGTGACCATCTGTCCAGGCAAGGATCAGTAGTACGGCTTCTCTTACAAAGTAAAGCAAGGTCAGAAGTTTATGCATCCATCTTTATGTGACTAAGATGGCAAATAGCACCCCCAACGTATTATAAGTGCATCAGTTTGCATCACTGACCCAAAGTGAAAAATTTGGTGCAGATGATGCTATTTACTGCTTGAACAAGATGAGCCAATTTCTGTAACAATGACTTGATCCTGAAATCTCTCTTCAATTAGATTCTCAACATTGCCAATGAGATACTTGCAAAAATATGATCTATAAGTTCAGCAGCAAAAACTATAAGGGGTATTGCCCCTCTGAAGACTTCTATCATGGATATGACTAACTAACCAACAAATAATGATCCTTTCTATTTAATAATCCCTAAAAACAGCAGCTGGCTAACAGGGGAACTGGATAGGAAGAGTCAGGTGGCTGGGTAGAAGACATAAAGTCACAACTTTAGGACTAGAACAAGTTAGAGGACTACTGCAGGCACCTGTTTTTCATTCAGGAGTGGAACAGAGATAGGAAAGGAATTTCCCATCAATCTCCCTAGTCTTTCTTCCCTTGTCTGTTTTCCCATTGTCTAAGAAGAAAGGAGAGGAGGGTTAGAAGAAAAGGTAAGGAGAAGAGAAATGGGAAAACAGGTTGCTAAATGAGCTACGGATGTCATCTCTCTGGACTTCTGTAAGGCCCTTGACACAGTCTCCCACGACATCCTTCTCTCTAAATTGGAAAGACTTTGATTTGATGGATTGTGTGGATGAGGAAGTGGTTGGAATGTCGCAGAGGGTAGTTGTCAATGGCTCAATGTCCAGATGGAGATCGGTGATGAATGGTGTCCCTCAGGGGTCCATATTGGGACCAGCACTCTTTAATATCTTCATCAGTGACATAGACAGTGGGATCGAGTGCACCCTCAGCAAGTCTGCAGACAACACCAGACTGAGTGGTGCAGCTGACACACCTGAGGGACAGGATGCCATCTAGAGGGACCTGGACAAGCTCGAGGAATGGGCCTGTGTGAACCTCAGGAGGTTCAACAAGGCCAAGTGCAGGGTCCTGCACCTGGGTCAGGGCAACCCCCAGTATCAGGACAGGCTGGGGGATGAAGGGATTGAGAACAACTTTTCTGAGAAGGACTTGGGAGTACTGGTGGATGAAAAGCTGGACATGAGCCAGCAGTGTGCGCTCGCAGCTCAGAAGGCCAAATGTCTCCTGGGCTGCATCCAAAGCAGTGTGGCCACCAGGTCGAGGGAGGTGATTGTGCCCCTCTACTCCGCTCTGCTGAAACCTCACCTGGAGTCCTGCGTCCAGCTCTGGAGCCCTCAGCACAGCAAAGACAGAGGAGGGCCACAAAAATGATCAGAGGGATGGAACACCTCTCCTGTGAGGACAGTCTGAGACAGTTGGAGTTGTTCAGCCTGGAGAAGAGAAGGTTCCAGGGGAACCTTATTGCAGCCTTCCAGTACTTACAGGGGGCCTATAAGGAAGATGGGGACAGACTTTTGCGCAGGGCATATTGTGATAGGAGAAGGGGTAATGTTTTTAAACCACAAGGTTTTAAACTCTGGCACTGTTGTATATTCAAGGTAAAACCTATCCTATCCCTTTGCAACAATTTTATACAGACCCTTCCATGTTTGAGTCCTGCCTTCCAAATTCCCAGTACAGGACAATATCATTAGCTTCCCCACTTCTGCTTACTCCAGGAAATCCTACAAGTGTAGGCCATTCTAATTTTCCCTCCTTTTTTTTATACATAACTGGGAATTTTTTTCACACAATGAATTAACTTGCATTTTTCTAAACTTCCCGTATGCCTGTGGTCAGAGAAAAATGTCTTACATGATTTGTGTCAAATTCTCAGCAGAGAAAAACAGAATTTGATCTCTGGTTTTAATAGAGATGTAGTGTTACCATCTTCTGTTTTGGATATAAGTTAGTCTGTTCTATTGATAAGGGCTTGAAGTAGTGCACTTCTGTGCCAGAGCTGATTCAGAGTCCAGTGGTCTGATTTACTAACATAAATCAGCACAGCAACATTGCTGCCTCTTTGTGTACTCTCTTTCCCCCATCCTCACTCCAACCCGCTGTCATTGCTAGATACATTCAAGGCCCTTGGCATCTCCATGCAGAGAAAATAATTCCTTCCACCATGTCTTACGCACATCCTCAGTTCAATAACATTAAATTTCATAACTGGGCTATGCTGATCACAGCTGGAGCAGAAGGAATCTAGAGGATTTGAGGAACTATTGCTCTGGTTCTAAATAGCACTGTCTTGTCTCCCTGCGTCACCAGTTTTTTTGTCTGGGTTCTCCTTGCTTTTAGTTACCACATCATATAACCAAGCATATCTTGTCTGAGGTTATAGTATAAACCTACAGCAGAAGATTAAAAAGCAAGGTTCTGTCCTACACTATTTACATCCCTGACATCTAGCAAAGGTTTCTACAGAGCATTTACTAACTCTCTATTAACTCTGTATCTACATACACCTGCTACATCACTGTCCAGAACATATGCATCAAAAGAGAGGATGCACAGCAAGCAGAAAATAATGGAATGGTCACATTAAATTTAACAGAATCACCTCCTAATTATAAAGCAATAGCCCTTATTTTCAACACAATCTATTAAAAATAACTATCAGTCTGTGTAATCATTATATGAGTAGTGCTGCAGATGAAGCTACCAAAAGGGCTATTTTTTCTGTATCTTATCTAGTTTATTTTGCCTACATATAACATTCCTAGTATATTATCTGGCCAACAGAAATATGGACATACTGTTCCATAGAGCTATGTATGAATTGGTGACCTTGTTAAGAAGTTAGCGATATATTAGCCCCATCTCCTGTGGTTTTGTCATCTAAAGAAATTTATGCCACACTAGTCACCTCACCAAGAAAAATATAACAGAGAAATTGAGGAAGAAAATTCTTGGAAAATGTGATGAGAAAGAGTAGGGATATCAGTAGAAATCATAAAAATATGAGGATTATTTTCCTTAGAAAACAGGTGAATAAGAGGCTATGGGATTAAAAAATACAAAGAACAAGACTGAGAGATTCATTTTCTCTGTGTCAAAGCACAAAACTAAGAGGATATCCAATCAAAATAGAAAATCTTACATGATATTTACTCAAACTCTGGAACTACATTTCCAGATGTCGCAAGCATCAGGACAGTAGCAAGATGGAAAAGGAAATTACATGTTCAGAGGTAACAGAAGAAAATATGGAACAGAGCTTACAGCATTTCAGAGGAGATTAATCTTCATGTTTCAGGGTGTAGTGAAAAAGTCTTAACTTTCCTGAGTTATCTGAGCTGCCCACTTTCATAGTACGACTGGCTGATCAGGCCACCTAACTAGACTGCCCTGTTAGATTAACTCCTAGACTAGTCTTCACCTGCAGAGTAGAAATGCTGAGACTGAGCTAAGTTGTCTTTTTCATGTAAAAAGCCAGCCAAAACCTACAAATGCATTCACTTTTCTACCCACGTGTTATATCTGCCTACTATCCATACAGTGAGAGATTGCATTTTCCTTCCATTCAAACTATTGCAAAAATTCAATTTAAAAGGAAAGTTAGAGGGACAAAAATAATTTGAAAGGTCAAAACCACACGTGTACACATGGAGGGTGTGTAGGAAGATGCCTACCTTCACCTTCTGAAACTGGATTTATGTTAGATTCATAACTTCTGTAGGAACCTAGGAAGAGCTACGTATGCAAGAAATGGGACATAAAATGCAGTGCTTTTCATTCTAGAGCCATTTGGTCTGAGTAAATCAGCCATGTAATATCATCACAAAGAGCTGGAGGGACATCTAGTGGACTCGTTTACAAGTACGAAGGCCTTTGCGCTATCGTTTTACTGCAGTGCTCCACATCGCAGGTGTTAATCTTGGTCTTTCCACTAAATGAGCATATGAAATGCCAGAACAGTACTAAAATCCGTGCCATGCAAAAAAGGCAGCCAGCTATAAAACATTCTGTCATCAACTCTAGATCTGTAGTGCGATTCTCATACCCAAACCAAGATACAATTTAAAGCCAATCTACAGCTTGCTGACACTATTAGATCAGAACTACAGGTGTAAAATACAGACCTGAGGCATTTTAACTATAAATATGTATAGTGCACATTGTGCCAGCCTTCCAAAAGGTGTTTATGGTTTAACGCCTATGAAAATTCCTTTACAGGCTGCAGGCAAGAGGTAATTCTATTTTAAATATCTTCTTTAAGAGTAAGAGAGAACTATCTTCCAACTTTACCCTAATACTACTGGCTTCAAGAGGAGTAATGCATTTTGGAAAGCAGAATGAGACATTCAGCAACATGTATTTTACAGAAACTTTATTCTTATACAAGCTATGAATATTTACTTCCACTGGCCTTGCTCAATAATATGTATGAACATTTCCAAGATTCTTAGGAATGGAGTTACAAGGGTACTTAAACATGTAGGCAAGTGGACAGAGCAGAGCTGGGGAATACTCTGATTCTAGGGACTAATCCTACTAATTTCAAGTACCTTTGAAAAACCCAAGAGCTACTGTATTTGAGAGTCGAAACATCTTTGGTGCCTGAGTCCAACAGATGTATTCCAAAATAGTTCATCAGCTTAACATCTGTATCTTTAAGAACATCTTCAGGTAATCTGGTAATTCCCAGCAATTTTAATTTGAGCTTCTTGGCCTGAAAATGTGTTCAATTTTGTTCCAGACATGGGCAATCAATCTTCTGTTTAACTGCACTTTTAAAGTATTCTAGTTTATGAAGCTACTGAAGGAGAATCAGGCAAAAGCCATTTCCCTCTTCACCCGAGTGAAAAGCTGAGTCTCAGCTTTTCTCTGTCTACTTTTCTGCCTATAGTTCTCTATAGTTGAAACTAGAAACAGAAAAATTCCCCAAATTGTGAATTTCAGTAACACTTTCAGCTTTTCAAATTTAAAAGTTATTTCATTCTATGGTCTGTTTTGATTAATGTGAAATGGGGCAATATCAAACTAGGCCAATTTAAAAAATTTGAACCTAAATCAGTTCTATTGAAGAAGTTAATAGCTGAAGGGAAAAGGTCAACTTCCCTCAGATATAGAGCTCTCAATTTACTGAGCCTTCCCAAAATGCAGAGTTATACTAAAACCACAGCTCTTGAAAAGCATGAAAGTCTCAGGGCAATGGAAACCAAGACAAGGAATAAAACACATAGAGAGGGAGAAGAAATCTTTATTTAATTTAAAAAAAAAAAAAAACAACTTACGTGTCTGTTTTATGATTTTTCTGGAACTTAGCAAATGGCTCTTCAGGCCCTGACAATGAAGGGCCTACAAGTACAACCTGGAACTTCCTGGAAACCAAGTTATCATTCATTTGAGTTCTCAGATCTGTCATCTGTTTCCATCTGCAAGTTTTGTCCAGGCAGCCTGTGAGAACTTCAAGAATCTGAGTCAAGATGATGGTCATTCAGCTGCAACTCAACAAGTAAAATACAGTCATCCTGACACAGATGGGATTCAGTAGACTCTATTTTATTTATGCACTTCACGCCAATCTGCATGCCTTGGATCTGTTGCAAGTGGCTTGCTCAGTATCCACACCAATATTTCAGTCTGGAAGATGAGATAGAAACATAGCAACCCTACACTGAATAATAAAAACCTTTATAAGTGCCTGCTTAAGCTACAGTCCCTGGTGGGAATCTTTCTTTTCCTCCAGTTCTCACAGGCTTAGCTCTGGTGTCTCCCAGGTGTTCATGATGCTTCCCAGAAGTGGGAGGGCTGCCTACATCCAGTGACCAAAGATATTACTTTTGCCCTAGCCTGAGTGTAAAATTCACATCGCATAGGCTAACTTCCAGCTGGCTATCCCAACTCTGTGCTGGGACACAGCTAGGAGACCCAAAATGCTGTGATTGAAGGGCCAGACCTTGGACAGAGACTGACCATACTCTGACCACTTTCTAATGGAACACTCTGACCTGTCATAGGAGCACATGCCACAGGAAAGGTCAGAAGATCTTTATCTGAAAAATGGTAATTTTTCATCACATTAGTGATAATACTACTTTTAGGTGAATACTAATTTTCACTCTAGTGAAGAATGCTACTTTTAAGAAACTATTAGTTTTTCAAATATCTGCACTTTTCACTCCACCCTGTAGCTCAGAGTACTTGGTGTTGGCTTTGTAAAAAAAATCATTAGGATTTCTCTCGTAAGTTTCTGATCCTGCAAGGGGAATTTTCTCCTTTTCTAGAATCATATATTTTGGCTACAAAGCACTAAGTGAATAGAATCAATGTGACAGAAGTTAGACATGCAAACAGGAAAATCACACTGGGAAATTTTACTACATTGTTGGTTGTTTTATATAGAATAAATACTTGGTACCACAACGTTGGCGTCCTATAGGAGTACAAATACTTAATGCGTTATACACAAATAGGAGACTGGGACCAATCTAATCTTCAAGTAATTGTGAGTTCACATGTCAAAGAAGATACCCTCCTTCAAGAATGTACACTATCTCTTTGTCAATATGACAGAACCACAGAATCATTAAGGTTGGAAAAGACCTTTAAGATCATCAAGTCCGACCATCAGCCCAACACCACCATGCCCACTAAACCACATCCCGAAGTGCCATGTCCAAATCTTTTTTGAACATCTCCAGTGATGGTGACTCCACCACCTCCCTAGGCAGCCTGTTCCAATGTTTGACCACTCTCTCCAGAAAGAAATTTTCCTAATATCCAACCTAAACCTGCCCTGGAGCAACTTGAGGCCATTTCCTCTCGTCCTATCACTAGTTACTTGGGAGAAGAGAACAACATCCACCTCACCACAACCCCCTTTCAGGTAGTTGTAGAGAGCCATAAGGTCTCCCTTCAGCCTCCTCTTCTCCAGACTGAACCACCCCAGTTCCTGCAGCTGTTTCTTTATGAAAAATGATCATTTCAGGTTATTTTGCTATACATTAATAACATGGACATTTGTAATCTAAGCACATGTTGCTACATATCTTAATGCACCTAATGCCCTTCACATCCCTCGATCGATTCAACTCCTGGTGGGCTTTCACTTTCCTGATCAAATCCCTGCACACACAGTGTCCCTGTTCCTCCAAGGTTTGGAGGAATGACCTGAGACTGCTTCTACCTCTTCTATGTTCCTTTATTATGTTTTTTTTAACCAGAAGACCTCATCTACTTCTTCCTGTCTGTAACAGACACTCGCCACCACACCGATGTTCGTCGCCCACTAACCCTAACCCATAAGCGCTCAGCTGGTTCATCATGCATCCCAAAGAAAAGTTCATCTACAGTGTGTAAACTCTGTACAAAAAAAAAAGCAAAATCTTCAGAAGACTGGCTTTCTGAAACAGAAGTCTGCATAAAACCATGGAAGAAACCTATGCTTCCTGTTGCACCGACACAGGAACATTGCAACTTCTGCTGCCATGTTGACTAATATGGGCCAACATTTTATAGACTACAAGAGTGTAGAAAGTATGGTTTCATAAGTAGACAGCATTCATCCACAGCAAGCTCCAATATGTAAATACAAATTATTGAACAAGACACTTGCTTTCACCTACATTTTGACTAAATTATCTTTTAGGTTCTGAGATTTGCTTGAATGCAAACATGAAAGCAAACATTCGGAAATATGCACATAAAACTGAAAACAATCTCATAAAAAAAAAAAAAAAACCCAGAGAAAACTGGCCAGATTTCCATTCCTGTATTTTTTTTTTTTTTCACATTTTGCCCTGAATGGACTAATAATGCCTGTTTTGAACAGAGACAAAATATCTGTCAATCTTTCTTTGCACTATGCTGGTGTTACATTTGTTCCCATCTCACAGTGTTTTCATGGATAGACATCGGAATGGGGAATAACACCAGCATTTGGCCAATAGATTTTCTAATTAGACCATATAAAGGACATCTCCTGAAAGCTAGACAGGATCAAAAGTCAACTCTGTGCATTTACTAGATACGTAGTATTTATGGAAAAGTTATGAAGAGGATTAATAGTTACCCAAAAACTGAAGCTGAAGTTTTCCTTGGATAAGGATCATGCAATGTGCAGTTTAACAGAGAGAGGCTGTCCCAGTTAATTTCAGGGAGCATCCATTTGGACATTTGGACTGCAGGAGCAAATTGCTGCACTCCATATTGCTAGGTAATAAATTTCTAAATGGTTGCAGTGAACAAGCCCACACAAACTATTCAAATGGTGAAGGTATCTTATTCCAGCCTGAAGATGACAAATAAGCCTAAATCTCATTGCTGAAAAAGGTGGCCAGCCAAAGCACAAGGTTATTCCCAACAGATTTACAGGCCAGCAAAAAAATCCCCATCTCAGGCTTGCAATCCTTTTGACTGAGTAATAATAGAAGTATTATGTCTACCAGTGCCCTTCCCATCCTTTCCCATATTTCCACCTAATTCAGTAACAAAGGAGAAAAAGAAAAAAACAACCACCACCTCATACCTCATTTCAGTCTTTAGGATTCAGAGAGCAAGGGAAATTTTCTCTCCCACTACCTTTTTTTCTTCACATTTGTTTTAAAAAGAGGATACATCTTTTGCTTTAGAAACACTTTTCCTGGAACTACAGGATCACAATGGTTGAAGCTGGCAGGGACCTCTGGAGACCATCTAGTCCAACCTCCTTTCTCAAAGCAGGGTCGCCTAGAGCAGGTTCCTGCGGATCATGTCAAAACAGGTTTTGAATATCTGCAAGGACAGAGACTCCACAGCCTCTCTGGGCAACCTATGCGTGTGTTTATCCACCCTCACAATTAAAAAGTTTTCCTTATGTTCAAATGGGAATTCTCATACTTCAGTTTGTGCCAATTCTCTCTTGTTCTTTCTCTGGATACCACTTAGCAGAGTCTGGCTCTCTCTTCTTTACTGTTCTCCATCTGATATTTGCACACATTGATAATATCCCCTGAGCTTCCTTTTCTGCAGTCTAAATAATCCCACCTCTCTCAGCTTCTCCTTGTACATCAGGATTGGCGCTAACCCCTTAATTAATCATCTCAATGGTCCTTTGCAGGACTCACTCCAGTATGTCCATGTCCTTCTTGCCATGGGGAGCCCAAGCCTGGACAGAACGCTCCAGTTGTGGTCTCACTAGGGTTGAGGCAGACGGAGTGGGAACGGATAACCCTTCTAGAAGATATGCTATGGCATATGGAGGACAGGCAGGTCATCTGAGACAGCCAGCATGGCTTCACCAAGAGCAAGTCTGCCTGACCAACCTAGCAGCCTTCTATGGTGGAGTGACTACATCAGTGCACAAGAGAAGAGCTAGGGATCTCATGTACCTGGACTTCTGTAAGGCCCTTGACACAGTCCCCCACAACATCCTTCTCTCTAAATTGGAAAGATTTTGATTTGATGGGTGGACTGTTGTGTGGGTGAGGAACTGGTTGGAAAGTCGCACCCAGAGGGTAGTGGTCAATGGTTCAAAGTCCAGATGGAGATCGGTGATGAGTGGTACCCCTCAGGGGTCCATACTGGGACCAGTACTGTTTAGTACCTTCATCAGTGACATAGACAGTGGGCACCCTCACAGCAAGGGCACTCTCAGCAAGTTTTCAGATGACACAAAACTGAGTGGTGTGGTTGATGTGCCTGAGGGACGGGATGGCATCCAGAGGGACCTGGGCAAGCTCAAGGAATGAGCCCGTGTGAACCTCATGAGGTTCAACAAGGTCAAGTGCAGGGTCCTGCACCTGATACTGGCAACCCCCGGTATCAATACTGGCTGGGGGATGAAGGGATTGAGAGCAACTTTTCCAAGAAAGACCTGGGGGTACTGATGGATGAAAAGCTGGACATGAGCTATCAATATGTGCTCGCAGCCTAGAAGGCCAAACATCTTCTAGGCTGCATTCAAAGAAGTGTGGCCAGCAGGTCGAGGGAGGTGGTTCTGCTCCTCTGCTCTGCTCTGGTGAGACCCCATCTGGAGTCCTGAATCCAGCGCTGGAGCCCTGAGAACAGCATAGTCATGGACCTGTTGGAGCAGGTCCAGAGGAGGACCACAAAGATGATCAGAGGGATGGAACACCTCTCCTATGAGGACAGGTTGAGATAGTTGGGGTTGTTCAGCTTGGAGAAGGGAAGGCTCCCGAGAGACGTTATTGCAGCCTTCCAGCACTTAAAGGGGGCTTATAGGAAAGATGGGCACAGGCTTTTGCGCAGGGCATATTGTGATAAGAGAAGGGGTAATGGTTTTAAACTAGAAGAGAGTAGATTTAGACTAGATCTAAGGAAGAAATTTTCTACGATGAGGGTGGTGAAACACTGGCACATGTTGCCCAGAATGGTGGGAGATGCCCCATCCCTGGAAACATTCAAGGTAGCCTGGACAGGGCTCTGAGCAACCTGATCTAGTTGAAGCTATCCCTGGTAATTGCAGGGGGGGTGAAATAGAAGACCTTTGAAGGTCCATTCAACCCAAACTATTCTATGATTCTATGATTCTATGATCATCTCAATGTGCTGGTGTCACTGCCTAGTATGCTGCTGGCCACCTTTGCAGAAGAGCAAATTTCTGCCTAATAATTTTTGTTGTATCCCAGGTCCTTTTTGGCAGCACTGCCACCCAGCCAGTCAGCCCCCAGGCCGTGCAAGTGCAGGGGGACCCGGCTGTCCCACGTGGCAGGCAAAAATTCTGCCACCAAAGTTTTCTCCCACTATCTGTCTAGGGCCTCACAAATGCTTTCATGTTGCCCTCCCTTATCACCACTAAGACAGTCCAATGTAGCTAGTAAACATTTGAAAGCCCAGCATGGAAACTTTTCTAGGAGTCAGACCCTGCCTTGACAAGCCCCATGGGTAGCCCTCACCACTCCTGTCCCCCAGTCCATGGGAGCCACCAGCCTGTGCTGCACCATGAATGGTACCTGCTGTGGCAGAATATGTAGGAAAGCTGCTGTATTCCTCTTACAGAACTCCGCCTGATTTAATAATTCATAGAAAATAATAATTCTCTGCTGAACACTGTGAGACTTCCGAGTAGTTTATGTGCACCTTCTTGGTGAATTCAGGGTAAACCGGCAAGGGATGGTGCACATCTTCGTTCCCTGCAGCTCTGTGCCGCACGTCTCGCCCAGGCTGCGGGGGGAGGGCAGCGTCGCCCATGTGGGCGCCCCCGGGGGGGCGAGAGGGAGGGCAGTTGCCTGAGGTCGATCACCCTTCGCGCCCGTAGGACCGCTTTCCTCACGGCAGACTAAAGCGGGCTTTGCCCGGGTGCGAGCTCGGTGCCTGTGTGCCCCGGCTGCCCGCTGCGGACCGGGCCCC
>NW_010522455.1:0-4456 GCF_000687285.1 Phaethon lepturus
AAGTGGGTCGCACTGATCACACAGCGGGCTCTGATAGGAAACCCCAGTTTCCCAGGAACCTTGGAAGTGATCATGGATTGGCCAGAAGGAAAAGATTTCTGAGTATCACCAGAGTAGGAGGTGAAGCATATAATAAAATACCGGAAAACAAAAAGCAATATGCCCTGTTTACTGATGGGTCCTGTCACATTGTGAGATAACATCGATGGCGGAAACCTGCTGTATGGAGTCCTATACAACGTATCGCAGAAGCTGTTGAAGGACAATGTGAATTGAGTCAGTTTGCAGAGGTGAAAGCCATCCAGCTGGCTTTAGGTATTGGGTCTCGCTGGGATGGAGTTAATTTTCCCCATAGCAGCCCTCATGGTGCTGTGCTTTCTATTGGTCACTAGAAAGGTTTTGATAATACACCAGTGTTTTGGCTACTGCTGAGCCATGCTTGCACAGCATCAGGGCTGTCTTTCCAACATTCCTCCACCACCACCAGTAGGCTGGGGGTGGGCAAGATCTTGGGAGGGGACATAGCCAGGACAGCTGACCCAAACTGGCCCAAGGGATATTCCGTACCATATGATGTCATCTCAGAAATAAAAGCTAAGAGAAATGAGGAGGGGTGAGGGGCATTAGTTTTTTACAATGTTTGCCTTCCAGAGCAACCGATAGGCATACTGAAGCCCTGCTTCCTGGGAAGTGGCTGGACATCACCTGCTGATGGGAGGTAGAGAATAAATCTTTGTTTTCTTTTGCTTCCGCACACGACCTTTGCTTTTTGCTTATTAAAATGCCTTTATCTTGACCCACGTGTTTGGGTTTGGGTTTTTTTTTCCATCCTAACTTCTCCCCCCTTGTCCTGCTGAGGAGGGGAGTGATAGAGTGACTTGGTGGGCACCTGGCAGCCAGCTAAGGTTAACCCAGCATGGTCCTTTTTGGTGCCCAATGTGGGGCACGAGACAACGGCAGTTTTGAATTGCGCGTGCTGTAGTTAAGTGGCGAGCTTATGTGCAGGTCACAGAGTTTGCTGGCTGCACTGTGTATCTCTTTATTTTGCTGAGCTTGGGAACCTGTTAATAGAAACAATGGCTATGTGCTTTGTCCTGGCATTGATGGCCTTACTGTGCTGGGGGAGCTATCTTGTGGAGGGGATGGAGGAATACATCTCCCTCTTCCTAATCAGGATTGATGTGGGTGGTTTTATTATGCAGGCTCCGAAGGTCCTTGTTCACCCTTATGTGAGCTGTTTAATACTACTAATTAACACTGTTGGCATATTATAGGGTTTGTGGAATCTGGTGGTGTCCTGGTGTAAGAGAAGTCAGCTTTTGGGTGAGGTGATACTGATACATGCCCTGAGGTGGCCTTTCCCTGGGTGGCAGGGTGTGTGGAAGGATTTGGGCAGGGTCCTAGGATGGTTATCACCTCCCATAGCCTGGGACTTTACACCTGAACAGGCAAGCAACCCTGGCACACTGATGCGCCACTTGATAGAAGGGTACCTTGCCTACCCCAATTCAGCTTCTAGCACTGTACTGGGGCCTGACCTGTGCCTACTGAGCCACAGTTCAGTACTATCAGAGGACTGGTTAAGGCAGGGACCCAAAGCACCTCTGAGAATGGCTTGACTGAGACTGGTATGCAAACTACATCTAAGAACATGATAGCTGAGACAGGGACCCAAACCGCTTCTGAGGATACCATGGTTGACATAGGGACCCAAACAACAAGAACTACAGTAATTGCCCCAGTAATGAAAAAGAAACAGTGGACAAGGAGGTCAATGGGTCCATATCATCAATTAGTAAAGGAGGAGGAAGAAGAGGAAGGGTTTGATCAAGAAGCCAGTTCTTCAGCAAAGAAATGGGAGGAAGGAGTGAGAGAATGCAGACAGGAAGCAGAAACTACCTGGTCCCTGACCTCATCAGAGTTTTGAGACATGCAGAAAGGTTACAGCCACCGGCCAGGTGAGCGGATTGCTTCCTGGCCTCTCCGATGCTGGGATAACAGGGCCAACAGTCAGCAACTGGAAGGTAAGGAAGCCCAACAGCTGGGATCCCTTACTAGAAACTGGGTAATTGAGAGAGGAATTGGAAAAGAGGCAGCAATCTGCAGTCTCTGGAGACAGCACCTTTCAAGTTTGAGGGCAAGATATCCATTCAAGGAAGATCTTGTGAACTCCCCAGGAAAGTGGACTACCGCAGATGAAGGCATCCAGTACCTGAGAGAATTAGCGGTGCTGGAAGTCATCTACAGTGATCTAGATGATGATTAGGTCTCCAAAGATCTGGAGGATGTCCTGTGCACACGGGATATGTGGAGGAAGGTGATTCAAAGTGCCCCAGTGAGGTCTCTGTGGCCTTGTAGCCATCCTTACCAGTCAAAGGAATTTTCACCTAGACAAGCAATCTTTGAGACAAATATTTACGGTTCAGTCTCTCACAGGGACTTCTGGTCTGGCACCGCAGAGGTCAGACCAGGGGTGCCCCAAGAAGTCAGTTGCCTCCTGCCCTGGTCAGCATGCTGCGTGGAGCACTCTGTTTTTTCCTGCTTGACCAGGGGGACGACATGAGGAAGTGGGATGGTGAGCCCACCTTCCAGCTAGAAGCCCATGTACATGAACTGAGAGGGAAGACAGCTATTAAGAAGGGGCCACACAAGAAGGCTGTCAGTTTAGATGCTGTAAACACAAGAAGGAAATCAGCGATCTCCCAGACTCAGAAGAACTGAAACCACCTCCCTTGATCCTGGTGAGAGGACTTCTGGTCTGGCACCGCAGAGGTCAGACAGTGAATACTCTGATGAGGAACAGGAAGAGAGGGTCCCTGCCTTCGGCCAGGAGGAAAAAAGGGATGACCGGGTATACTGGACTGTGTGGATGGGATGGCCTGGCATGTCAGACCCACAGAAGTATAAGGCTTTGGTAGATCCTGGTGCACAGTGTACACTGGTGCCATCAGGGTATAAGGGCACAGAACCCACCTGGATCTCTGGAGTGACAGGGGGCTGCCAGCAATTGTTTGTATTGGAGGCTGAGGTAAGCTTAACAGGGGACAAGTGGGAAGCGCACCCCATTGTGACCAGCCTAGAAGCCCCTTGTATCCTTGGCAAAGACTACCTCAGGAGAGGGTACTTCAAGGACCGAAAGGGGTACTGATGGGCTTTTGGTGAAGCTACTGTTAATACAGAGAAGATCAAACAGCTATCTGATTACTACCAGGACAGTGTACAGGCAGCAATACTGCACAAACTGAGACTTCCTGATTCCCATCCATGAGCTGATTCATCAACTGGAGAGCCAAGGAGTGATCAGCAAGACCAATTCACATTTTAATAGTCCCATAGGGCCTGTGCAAAAGTCTGACAGAGGGTGGAGGTTAACAGTAGACTATCATGGCCTGAATGAAGTGATGCCACCAATGAGTGCTGCTGTACCAGACATGTTAGAGCTCCACTATGAACTGGAGTCAAAGGAACACAAGTGGTCTGGAGTCAAAGGCACACAAGTGGTGTGCTACAACTGACATTGCCAATGCTTTTTTTTCAATCCTTTTGGCAGCAGAGTACAGGCCACAGTTTGCTTTCATGTGGAGGGGTGCCTGATACACCTGGAATTGACTGCCCCAGGGGGCAGCTCCACCATTTGTCATCCACACTGCACTGGAAAAGGGTGATGCCCTTGAACATCTACAATACATCGATGACATCATCGTGTGGGGAAACAAGGCAGAGGCAGTGTTTGAGAAGGGAAAAAGAGTAATTCAGATTCTTCTGAAAGCTGGTTTTGCCATAAAAAAAGCAAGGTCAAGGGACCTGCACAGGAGATTCAGTTGTTAGGAATAAAATGGCAGGATGGAAGTTGTCATGTCCCTATGGATGTGATCAACAAGATAGCAACTATGTCTCCACCCCCAGCTAACAAGAAAGAAACACAAGCTTCCCTAGGTGTTGTGGGATTCTGGAGAATGCATATCCCAGATTATAGACAGCTTGTGAGCCCTCTCTATCGAGTGACCCGAAAGAATGACTATTTTGAGTGGGGCCTTGAGTAACAGCAAGCCTTTGAGCAGATAAAACAGGAGATAGCTTCTGCAGTAGCTCTTGGGCCTGTCCAGACAGGTCCAGCTGTGCAAGATGTACTCTACACTGCAGCTGGGGAGCATGGTCTTACCTGGAGCCTCTGGCAGAAAACATCAGGAGAAACCCGAGGTCGACCATTAGGGTTTTGTACCTGGGGGTATCGAGGATCAGAAGCCCACTACACCCCGGCTGATAAAGAGATACTAGCAGCATATGAGGGGGTTCGAGTCGCTTCAGAAGTTGTTGGTACAGAAGCATATCTCCTCTTAGCACCATGATTGCCCATGCTACACTGGGCGTTCAAAGGAAACATCCCCTCTACACATCATGCAACCAGCACTACAGGGAGTAAGTGGGTAGCATTGATCATGCCAAGGGCTTGACT
>NW_010522455.1:4598-4859 GCF_000687285.1 Phaethon lepturus
AGGTGAAAGCCGTTATGCTTTGTTTACTGATGGATCCTGTCATGTTGTAGGAAACCATTGGAAGTGGAAAGCACCTATGTGGAGTCCCACACAACAAGTCGTTGAAGCTGTTGGAGATATGAAGCTAAGGGTATTGTTTAGTCTCTGTGAGTAGTTAACAAGGTCCAACCTTGAGGGAAGGAACAAGATAACCACAAAGGGAACACTACTACTGAATTTTAAGTGAACTATCCTTATTAACATATAATTAACATAGTAAAA
>NW_010522455.1:4968-5541 GCF_000687285.1 Phaethon lepturus
ACAGCAGAGAATTGGACTGGACAGGCCTCCAGCGTGCACTGACCTGTTGATCGGGGACTCCTCTGGATCTCCTCCGAGGTTGGGGTGACAAGCGACTCAAAGGTGCAACACCCGAAAAGAGATATTTGCATAAGGGTGAAAGGAGGGTGAATCCTTGGATTGGTGAGTATCAAAATTTAATTATTTTCGTGGAAGGGTATAAAGTCACATGCGCATAAAGTCACCCATGGACGCCAGCAAGGGGTGCTTTAACTGACCAGTGGGGTGAGAGCCGAGGGTGCATAAGGGTACATTCTTTACATGTTGAAGCTTGGTACCAAGGGGGTGCCTTTGCTGAGTCTGAGAACAAGGTACAGGAAACAATAGGTAAAATGGGATTGAACCAATCCACGATTTCTCCCTGTAGCCCTTTGGGGTGTATTTTGAAAAACTGGAAAAAATTTGGAGGTGATCTGATGACTAAAGATACAATGAAAAGATATTGTAACCAGTGGTGGCCAAATTACAAATTGGATGAATGTGAACGATGGCTGGAAAAAGGATCTTTACAATTTAATATTATACTGCAGTTAA
>NW_010522456.1:0-7154 GCF_000687285.1 Phaethon lepturus
CCCTACCATTCTGTGATTCTGTGATTCTGCAATATCACAGTAGAATATATAAGAATTGATTTTGAGGTAACTTCAAATGGTTTGGAGTCTAGCATTTTAAAAATAGCAGCTCTCACTCCACTGCTCAAATACTTCTACTTTCCGTGCAACTGAAATACAATTTATCTTTCAGAAAGTAGAAAAAGTGTGTAAATAAATTCACTAATTAGCAGCCAGAAACATGAGCTGGTTAGTTAAATGGAAAATTACCTAAGGGTGTCCACAAAATCAAATAAAAAAAACCCAAACAAAACAACAAATTAAGGAGTTGCGACATTTGCTCAGAGCCTTCAGCATTAAGCTGCTTGGTCGTTAAATCTAAGGTCAGTGTCCAAATGCCAAAGCAGTGCTTAAATATAGGGAAGGAAAGAGGTTAAAAAAAAGCAGAGAAGAGGGTTAGGTAACTATAATAAATGGAGATATAACCTCGATTTTAAACCTTGGCCTTAAGTTCAGGATTTGACACATTTCTGTCATCTACCCAGCCTATTTTTCCTCTCTCCTCCTTCACCTACCATCTTCTACATGATGTATTTCTGTATCAGTATTTTAAAACTCCTAGTTCTCTTGGTAGATTGATGAAAGAGCAGAAAACTTCTTAAGTATAAATAGCCAGGTGTCACTTCCCTCCTAGTTCCAAGTTCACCACTGTGTCACATATAGGCTGATTTGCAAACTACTGTTGGGGCTCAGTAACCACAGTGATTACTGCAAATTGAAGATGTATAACAAGAATTCACATTTCTTCTGCTAAGTTACCTTTAGAAAAAGGAAATCCTAAGTGGAATTGATTCTACAAAATGTGAAACTAACCAAAAGCTCTTTTTTTGGGGGGTGGGGGGAGGAAGGTTGTGAAAGATGTAAATCTTAGAATCACAGAAATTGATTAGGTTGGAAAAGACCTTTAAGATCATCTAGTCCAACCATTAACCTCACACTGCCAAGTCTAGCACTAAACCATGTCCCTAAGTACCACATCTACACGTCTTTTAAATACTTCCAGGGATGGTGACTTAACCACTTCCCTGGGCAACTTGTTCCAATGCTTGACAACCCTTTCTGTGAAGAAATTTTTCCTCATATCCAGTCTAAACCTCCCCTGGCACACTTGAGGCCATTTCCTCATGACCTATCATCTGTTACTTTGGAGAAGAGACTGACACCCACCTCACTACAACTCCCTTTCAGGCAGTTGTAGAGAGCGATGAGGTCTCCCTTCAGCCTCCTCTTCTCCAGACTGAACAACCCCAGTTCCCTCAGCCGCTCCTCATAAGACTTGTACTCCAGATCCCTCACCAGCTTCGTTGCCCTTCTCTGGACATGCTCCAGCACCTCAGCATCCTTCTTGTAGTGAGGGGCCCAACACTGAACACAGGATTCAAGGTGCAGCCTCACCAGTGCTGAGTACAGGGGTACAATCACTTCCCTACTCCTGCTGGCCACACTTGCTGATACAGGCCAGGATGCTGTTGGCCTTCTTGGCACCTGGGCACACTGCTGGCTCATGTTGGTCATGTTGACCAACACCCTCAGGTGTTTTCTGCCAGGCAGCTTTCCAGCCACTCTTCCCCAAACCTGTAATGTCACATGGGGTTGTTGTGACCAAAGTGCAGGACCCAGCACTTGGTTTTGTTGAGCCTCATACAATTGGCCTTGGCCCGTCAATCCAGCCTGTCCAGATCTCTCTGCAGAGCCCTCCTGCCCTCAAGCAGATCAACACTCCCGCCCAACTTGGTGTCATCTGCAAACTCAATGAGGGAGCACTCGATCCGCTTTTCCAGATCATTGATAAAGATGTTGAACAAGACGGGGCCCAAAACTGAGCCGTGGGGCACACTGTTGTGACAGTCTGCCAGCTGGATTTAACTCCATTAACTACAACTCCTTGGGCCAGGCATCCAACAAGTTTTTTACCCAGCAAAGAGTACACCTATCCAAGTCATGAGCAGCCAGTTTCTGCAGGAGAATGCTGTGGGAAACGGTGTCTAAGGCCTTACTAAAGTCCGGGTAGACAACAATTTTCCCTCATCCATTAAGCAGATCACCTTGTCATGAAAGAGATCAGGCTGGTCAAACACGACCTGCCTTTCATAAACCCATGGTCACTGGACCTGATCATCTTGTTGTCCTGTACGTGCTGTGTGATGACACTCAAGATGATCTGCTCCATAACCTTCCCCAGAACTGAGGTCAGGCTGACAGGCCTGTAGTTCCTGGGAACCTCCTTCCTGCCCTTTTTGTAGACGGGCATCACATTTGCTAACTTGCAGTCAACTGGGACCTCCCCAGTTAGCCAGGACTGCTGATATATGTTTGAAAGTGGCTCGGTGAGCACTTCCACCAGCTCCCTCAGTACCCTTGTTTGGATCCCATCCAGCCCCATAGACTTATGTGTGTCTGAGTGGTGTAGCAGTTTGCTAACCATTTCCTCTTCAATTAATAGGGCTTCCTTCTGCTCCCCATCTCTGTCTTCCAACTCAGGGGGCTGGACACCGAAAGAACAACTAGTCTTCCTAGACTGAGGCAAAGAAGGCATTATGTACCTCAGGCTTTTCCTCATCCTTTGTCACTATATTTCCCCCCACATCCAATAAAAGGATGGAGACTCTCCTTAGCCCTCCTTTTGTTACCAATGTATTTATAGAAACAGTTTTTATTGTCTTTTACAGCAGTAGCCAGATTAAGTTCTAGGTGGGCTTTGCCTTTCTAATTTTCTCCCCGCATAACCTCACAACACCCTTGTAGTCCTCCTGAGTTGCCTGCCCCTTCTTCCAAAGGTCATAAACTGTCCTTTTTTTCCTGAGTTCCAGCCAAAGCCCTCTGTTCAGCCAGGCCGGTATTCTTCCTTGTTGGCTTTTCTTTTGGCTCATGGGGACAGCCTGCTCCTGGGCCTTTAAGATTTCCTTCTTGAAGAATGTCCAGCCTTCCTGGACTCCTTTGCCCTTCAGGACTGCCTCCCAAGAGACTCTCTCAACCAGGCTCCCCAACAGGCCAAAGTTTGCCCTCTAGAAGTCCAAGGTAGTGGTTTTGCTGACCTCTCTCCTTACTTCTCCAGCAGTTGAGAACTCTATCCATGATTGCTATGCCCAAGAAGGTCTCCAACCATCACATCACCCACAAGTCCTTCTCTGTTCACAAACAACAGGTCCAGTGGGACACCTTCCCTTGTTGGTTCACTCACCAGCTGTGTCAGGAAGTTTTCTTCCACACGTTCCAGAAAGCTCCTAACCCGTTTCCTCTCTGCTGGATTGTATTTCCAGCAGTCATCTGGTAAGTCGAAGCCCCCCATGAGAACAAGGGCTAGAGATCATGAGACTTCTCCTATCTGTTTATAGAATATTTCATCTGGCTCTTCATCCTGGTTGGGTGGTCTGTAACAGACTCTCACCATGATATCTGTCTTGTTAGCCTTCCCCCTGATTCTTACCCATAAACACTCAACCCTGTCATCATCATCATTAAGCTCTAAACAATCAAAACACACCCTAACATCTAGGGCTACCCCACTGTCTCTCCTTCCTTGCCTATCCCTTCTGAAGTGTTTATAGCCATCCATTGCAGCACTCCAGTTGTGCAAGTCATCCCACCATGTTTCCATGATGGTAATTATATCATAGTTTTCCTGCTGCCGAAAGGCTTCCACATCCTCCTGTTTGCTGCCCATGCTGTGTGCATTGGTGTCGATGAACTTCACTTGGGCTATTGAACCCGCCACCTTTTTTGGGGGAGTGGTCTAATTGCTACATGACCATTCTCATGTGCTTCTGTGGTTTCTAATACATCAATAACACTTGCATCTTTGCTGCCACATGGATCTCCATCCTCTACCTCCACTGAGACAACAGACTAAAGGACCTTGCTAGCACACTGTCCCTCAAACATTGGCATACCATCCCCAGGCTTATCTCTAGCAAGCCTGGTTTTCTTACTTTTCCCCTTCAAATCTATTTTAAAGCTCTTTCAATGAGCCTGGCTAACTCCTGTGCAAAGATCATTTTCCCCCTTTGAGACAGATGTACCTGTTGCCAGCAGGCCTGGTGTTGTGTAAACCAACCTATGATCAAAAACCCCAGAATTCTGCCAGTGAAACCAGGTTTGGGGCCAAGGTGTTGATCTGCTGGCTCTTCATTTTTCTTCCCTCATTGGTCCCTGCAACTGGAAGGACAGAGGAAAACAGAACTTGTGCTCCTGATCCCTTAACCAGTTGTCCCAAGGCTCTGAAATCTGTCTTGATTGCCCTCAGACTTCTTGTTGCAATTCATCACAGTCTAACTGAAAAATCAACAATGGATAATAATCTGAGGGCTGTGCCAGGCTAGGAAGCTTTCTCTTAATCTCTTTTACCTAGGTGACAGGGAGGCAGCAGTTTTACATAAGAAGTGGCTCTGCTCTGCATATTGGGCCTTCTGTTCCCTTCAGAAGGGAGTCTCCTATGACAGAGTCATCTTTTTTTTCTTTATAGAAGCAGTTTTGACGCAGGACGTAGGCTGAATAACCTCAGCGACACCTCCAAGCTAGATGAACCATCATCCTCGTCATTGTTCACTTCCACTTGAAGAACCTCATACCTCTTATGCAAGGGCACCTGGGAAGGTGGAGTAGTCACAGAGGAGACATGCCTGCTACGCTGGGCAGGAACTTGTCACCATCCCTTAAGTACTGCGTTTAGCCAGGCAAAGAGAGGGTAGGGAGTCTTCCGTATCATGCGTCCTGTCTGCCTGTTGGGCCTGTCTCAGGGAAGGTAGGGTGCCACCCCAGCAGCCTCTCTCTCACACACCCTGATACTCCTCAACCTACCCACCTCCTCCCGGAGCTCTGTCACTAAGCGGAGGAGCTCCTTGCCCGGGCACACCTCCCACAGCCGTGCTCACTGCTGCCGTCCGGAACGGGCCTAAGAGCGCAGCACAGCATGCTCCCACCAGAGCTCTGTCTGCGAAGCTGTGTCGGTCATGGTGGGTGCAGAGCTTAGAGAGGCCGTGGCTTTCTCCCAGGTGGATACCATTGCTCCCCAGTCGAGCTGGCAGAGCTTCAGCGCCCTTCCTGCGCGCCCTTCCACCTGAACTGCCACGCCAACTGCCACGCCATGCCCTTGCTGCTGCTCCATGCCCTGTTTGCCATCCCTGTTCCTGACGCTCCTGGTCTCCAGCGTTCCCTAAGGGCTACTTTTACACATGTGTAGGGTCTTGGCAGCCTTGCTCCTGGGCCCACCCAGGTCTCCTCAGCCACTGTGGTGGGAGCCGCGGGGTCCTGGCGGGTCCCCCCGCGGGTCTGCGGGGCAGCCTCTGTGGTGGGAGCCGCGGGTTCCTGGCGGCTCCCCCGGAGGTTCTGCTGGTTTGGAAACCCCACCTTGTGCACCGCGCTGGAGCACTCCACTGTAGATCCTGCTGGCACCGGAGCTGCTTGCCTCGGCGACAGAGGCTGTAAGTGTTTAGTTATTGCTACTGTGTTTAATTCTTATTCATATGTAGTTTTTTCCTCCCTCAGTTCAGACTGGAAGCGTTTTTGGTGAGAGAAAATCCCTTTTAATGGTATATTTCCAGTCAGGGGGAAGCATGACGTTTACTGAGATTCCCATGAATGGACAAACGTCTTAGCCCAGCTGATTGCCTAATAGGAATGAAGTACAGTCCTGGAAGCCACTATTTCATAGACAGTTAGCTTGAAACCCAAAACTTACCTCCACCCTTGTGCTGCTGGGCTCAGCTTCCACTTTCCTCCGAAGCAGTCAGGAAAAAGTGGTGTTTAAAATGCAATTGTATGTGAGGACCATTAGAACTGGTATGGATGCAGCAGCAGCTTCCTATGTCTCTCACTCCCTTTTTCTTATTGTTCCCACTTGTGGGATTGCTCCCATCCTGTAAAGAGAGGCAAAGAATTTTCCTACTCTCACACTGAGAAAGTGGCACATAGAGATCAGGCCAGGAGATAATCAACTTCACTGATGCAGAATGAAGATACGCACCAAGTTACCACTGCACAGCAACAGGCAATTAATCTAATTCAGAAAGAGCAGATCCATGGATAGCTATTAAACACACAATAGTCACATATTTCGGCTTAGGAAGTCTCTAATCAGGCCTTCAGCTTACCTAAAGCTTTTATTACGAGCTGCTGTCTGTATTTGGATATGGAGTAGTTACATCACAGTCATTATTACCCCATGGTGATGGAATGTGGGACCCTGTCCCGTAGAAGGGGACAGAGGCAGGTCTGTGCATAGCATGCTGGTTACCAAGCAGTTACCATAGCAAATAGTTTTGATTTTTCACGTTACCAAGCTTGCCTGAAAGTGGACGGTGCCTTGGCGGCTGGCGAGCTCACTTTGAGACAGCGATGCTGCACACCTGCAGCTTGGGATGAAATCAGCCCTCACGCTATCTCATTCCTCCCCATTTCTGCGAGGCAGCGTGGGGCAGGGTAGCAGCGTCACTTGCACTGTAAGGGAATTGTCCCTCGGTTTAGAGCTTTTATATGTTTTCTGTAAGCTCTTCTAAGCAAAGCGTGTCATATGCAGTAATCTTAAAGCCCCTTTCCCCTTTCCTTAGGTGCTGAAAACACAACAGGAGAAACAAAGATGGAAAGAGAGTGAGAGAGACAACTGGAAAATGCATTAGTGGGCCCTGATGACTCATCCAGCATTTCCCCACTGCTGGTATTACGGCCTGCCATAACAGCAATAGAATGCCATTGCATGCTAGGGGAAGGACGATGTCACCAGCTAGCTCACTACAGCACAGAGTAATGAAATCCATATACACTTAGTGAAGGTTCCCAAAACACTAAAAAGGCTGCAATTTCTCATTCTTCAGGGGAAAAAGAATAGTGGTCATCCTTCAGTGAAACAGATGCAATGCCAGAAGGGTTAAGGTGTCAGCCTCAGAAAGCAAAGTCCAGGTTGCATTCTCGATTTGCACTAAACGCTGTATGGGCGGTGACTTGAGCCGTGAATGTAAGAAATCCTGCCCCTCCAGCTTAGAGCTAGAGGTCCTTGGGCACAAATTTTTGCTACCTTAGCCCCGTGTACCACCAGCTGCAACAGTGTTCATGACTTACCTTGACAAGGTAAGTTAGTCACCAAGGAAAACTGCTCCAGAGCCAGCCCGACCCGCAGCGCA
>NW_010522457.1:0-5955 GCF_000687285.1 Phaethon lepturus
CGTGGCATCGGGACCCATCGCTCAGGGATGTTACCAACCGTCACTCAGGGACATCACAACCTCATCCTTCCCACAGGTACGATATCTTTGGTATAGGGCAGACTCGGTGGAATGAGTCCCACGGTCGGAGTGCTGGGTTGGAGGGCTACAGGCGGGAGGCAGGGCAGGCAAGGTGGAGGTGTCGTACTATACTTATGGGAGAGGTTTGGTTGCAGAGCCCTTACAGTTAGTGATGATGGGCATGAGACCCACGTGTGGGTGAGGGTTAGGGGGATGGCAGACAAAGGAGATCTTGCAGTGGGTGTCTATTACCTGAAACAAGGTATCTGTAAGAATTATAAGGTCAATTTCTCAATAGATATACTTTGAGGAAGGTTATTGATTAGATGATTAGTTTAACTTTTGTATAGATTTCTTTAGCCTAATAAATGTCTGATTATGTTTAAAGGCCTATTCTCATAGTCCATAGGCTGTATTTGCCTCAGTGCTAACATTTCAACTATATGTAAACAGTTAATCACAAGGAAAGGATGTTTCGTGGAATTAAAGCAAAGAGGAGTTAAGAGCAAGGACTGAGAAATTAATGAATACAGAGAAGTTATCTTAACCTTGAGCATAGAGACATCCTGGTAAGAATAATCAAAGAAAGATGGTAAGAAAGGACTTTTTGGCTGAAAAACAGAAGGGGCAAACATCCAAGGAGAAGAATTTACCCTAAAGAGACCTGTGACCATAAAAGGGAAAAAGGAGTAGGGGGCCAACTCTCCAAATGACCACCGATGACCACCCGAGACCCCTGCGCCTGCGTAGTGTAGTTTTGTTTTATTTTTTATTATTTTAGTTTTGCAATGCCGGCATTCCATAAATGTAGTAGATAAACAGGGAGGCGGAGATTACTCTGAAAATGTGTGAATATTCATGTCTTTAAGGTCTACAAAGGATGAACTTTTCTTTCAGCGCATACATGTTAGAAGGAGATATCCTCCATGTGTCTAGCGCTGCAATAAATATGTCTGCTTAATAACACTTTGATGTTACTGAGTTTAAATTTGAGTTTTTTGAATAATTTCGAACCCCAGATGGCACATCCTCCGCTCGGCTGCGGGACCCGATGAGTCTGGGACTCGCTTGGGTATCCCCGGAGATCTTTTCTGGAGAGTCTCCCATTGTCAGTCGGATCACTGTGGGAACAGACAAAGACCCTCTGGTAAGAAGACATCTTTAAATCTTGAATTTGGTAACAATCGATTGATTTGGGGACCATCCATAAGACATGCACGCAGGTCGGTATACTGGGTTGCTAGCACCTTACAGGTATACATTTGGGGGACTTATGTCCCATTTGGTAGAGGATTACATCCCCATTTGGAGGGGCTTAGTTCTCATTTAGTAGTGGACTACATCCCTATTTGGAGGGGTTTATGTCCCATTTGGTAGGGGATTACATTCCAGTTTGGAGGGGCTGCATCCTTGTTTGGAAACAGAATTGGTTAACAGTTATCTGACTTTTGGCTAATGCGTTTTGGGTATTGATTATTGGTTTGTCATTTATCGGATTTTGGTTATTAATGGTAACATTTATATCAGATACGGGAGGGTCACAGAGTGGCGGAATTCTAAAGAAAAGTCCATTGGGATGTGTTTGACAGCATTGGAAAGATCTGGGGGGAGTGCTGGGAGGCAGTGTCGATAGAAGAACTTTAATTAAGTATTGTCATCAGTGGTGGCCTCTCTATAAATTAGATGATGGAGAAAAATGGCCCTTTAATGGGCCATTAAAATACAATACATTGTTACAGCTAATGGGACGAAGTGGTTTATGCAGATATGTTTTCCACATTGCAAAACCATCCAGAATGGCAGAGAGATTGTGGAATTAATATACACCCTTCAGAGCCCTTTGTCCTGGCTCTGGGGAAGGGAGAAGGGAAAGAACTGTGAAAATTGAAACGCTATTGTTCAGCATGTAGTATAGGACAAAGACACCTTAAGTTAAAAGAAAAGGGAGAGTCAGAGGAAAGACTGGAAGATTATATTACACCACTGCCGGCTTCGGTGCCAGTCTCTCCCTCCCCCTTAAAGAATGCACATACTTCTGATGAAGAATCTGCTGCTGCCTCCAAGAGTGCTGCTTCTGGTCCTGTAATCCGAAGCAGAGTCCGACCGATGATACAAGCCCCTCTCAGACAAGCTATGGGTCCAGAAGGACCAACTTGAATTAAGGTCCCTTTTTCAATGAATGATCTGGACATGTGGAAGGAGGTAGAATTTTAGTAGATATGGAAGTCTCATATTCTGTTCTAAATCAGCAATTAATACCTGTAGACGAGGAATTTGTAAGTGTAGTAAGTACCACAGGTCAGAAGGAAAAGGTTTTTCTCCTACAACCACTTAAGTGTAAATTAGGAAAGCATATTGGAACACACAGATTTTTGTATGTGCCTGGGTCTCCTAAACTGCTTTTAGGAAGGGATTTGCTAGAACAATTAGAAGCCAAGATTATTTCTGAGAAAGGAAAAATCAATTTTAAAATTAAAGATCAATTGATAGAAATTTTGAGACTAGCTTTGATTCAAATAGAAGAAAAGAACCAGATATCCCAAGAAATTTTGGATGAGGTTTTTCCAGGGGTGTGGGCACCTGGAGTTCCTGGAAGGGCTAAAAATGCCGCTCCGGTAGAAGTTAAACTAAAACCTGAGTCAAGAACACTTTGAATCAAACAGTATTCCCTAAAGAGGGAAGACAGAGAAGGAATAAAAGTGGTAATTAATGACTTTTTGCAATTCAGGTTATTAGTAGAGTGTGAATCTGAGTATAGTACTCTTATCTTGCCAATAAAAAAAACAGATGGGAAGAATTATCATTTAGTGCAATATTTAAGAGACATAAATGATATAGTTGAGGATTTACATCCTGTTGTGGCAAATCCATATATGCTATTAACAAAGCTAAAGGAAAACCAAAACTGGTTTACTGTTTTGGATTTAAAGGATGCCTTTTTCTGTTTCCACTTGCTAAAGAGAGACAGAAAATTTTTGCCTTTGAGTGGGAAAATCCTGATACTGGGAGAAGAACCCAGCTAACTCAGACAGTGTTACTCCAAGGGTTCAAAAATAGCCTGACAATTTCTGGGAACCAGTTAGCTTGGGAACTTTGAAGGATGGATTCCACCATCTCCAAATGGGACATTATTACAATATGTGGATGATTTATTAGTTGCGACGACAACTAAAGAAGAATGTATCCAATGGACTGCTAGTTTGCTGAATTTCCTGGGACTGAGGGGTTACAGAGTATCTCAGCAGAAAGCCCAGTTGATCCAGACACAGGTAACCTAGCTTGGATACAAGATTTCAAAAGGACAACAAGAGCTGGGGACAGAGCGAAAGGAAGCCGTCTGCCAGATACTAAAGCCAACTGCGGTAAAAGAATTGCAGACCTTCCTTGGGGTGACAGGTTGGTGCAGATTATGGATTTATGATTATGGGATATTGGTTGAAACCCTTGTATGATTTGTTAAAAGGAAGCCCTTCACTGTTAGCTTGGACTGGGGAAGCTGAGCGAGCCTTTAAATTATTAAAAACTAACTAATCGGACTTCCCGATGTGTCCAAAACATTTTGGCTTTTTCACATGAAAAACAAGGCATTGCTTTGGGCATATTGGCACTGCAATTGGGACCATACAAGTGGGCAGTTGCACACTTCACTAAGCAGTTAGATGAAGTAAGCAAAGGTTGGCCCAGCTGTTTGAAAGCCATAGCAGCAGTAGTGCTCAACGTTGAAGAAGCCCGCAAATTTACCATGGGCCAGAAGATAACTGTGTTGGTGTCATACACGGTTTCAACAGTGCTGGAACAGAAGGGAGCACACTGGTTATCACCCTCCCGGTTCCTGAAATATCAGGCCCTCTTAGTTGAACAGGATGATGTCAATATAGTAACCACTAATATTGTGAATCCAGCATCTTTTCTCAGTAGCGAAGTCATCGAGCCAGTAGTCCATGATTGTCTGGAGACAATGGAAGTGGTTTACTCCAGTCGACCTGACTTAAAGGAAGAACCGCTGGAGGACACTGAAGATAATCTGTTCACCAATGGAAGCAGTTTTGTGAAGCAATGACTTAATAAGGCCGGTTACGTGGTAACCCCTACTTCTAAGGTAATTGAAGTTAATCCTTTACCTGCAGGAACATTGGCTCAAAAGGCGGAAATTTTTGCCTCAATCTGAGCACTGGAAATCTCAAAAGGAAAAAGGGTCAACATACGGACAGACTCCAAATATGCCTTTGGAGTGGTACATGTTCATGGAGCTAGTTGCAAAGAAAGAGGGCTACTGACTGCTCAAGGAAAGCAAGTGAAATATGCTAAAGAGATCTTACAATTGCTGAATGCCATGCAACTACAAAAGAAAGTCACAATTATGCATTGTAGAGGACACCAAAAGGGTAACACTGATACAGAGTTTGGGAACAAATTGGCTGATTATTAGGGTAAGCTGGCAGTGGAAGGAACAGAAATTGTAAAAACTTTTTCCTTGATCCCCGACAGTATATTAAGTATAATAGAGAATGAAAAACTAGAATTTTCTAAAGAAGATAAAGTCATGATAAATGACTTAGGAGGAAGGAAAAATAAAAAACCAGGAATACATTAAATGCCAGATGGTAGACTAATAGGGCCTTATAACATTTTATGGAAAATCCTATGGGAAGAATGTAATAAAACACATTAGGGAGCAGATGAATTCTATAAATATTTAAATAAAAAAATATTATATACTAGAGCGAAACAAGTCATCCAAAGATGTGAAAAATGCTTGAAAAACAATCCGAATAATGCACATAATAATTATTAAGGCCAATTTCTCAATAGATATACTTTGAGGAAGGTTATTGATTAGATGATTAGTTTAAATTTTATATAGATTTCTTTAGCCTAATAACTGTGTGATTATGTTTAAAGGGCTATTCTCATAGTCCGTAGGCTGTATTTGCCTCAATGCTAACATTTCAACTATGTGTAATCAGTTAATCACAAGGAAAGGTTGTTTCATGGAATTAAAACAAAGAGGAGTTAAGAGCAAGGACTGAGAGATTAATGAATACAGAGAAGTTATCTTAAGCTTCTTAAGATTATCTTAAGTCTTAAGCAGAGAGACAACTTGGAAGGAATGCACAGGCAAGGATGATAAGAAAGAATTGCTTGTCTGAAAAACAGGAGTAAATATCCAAAGAGAAGAAATTGCCCTCAGGAGACCTCTGACCATAAAAGGGAAAAAGCAGCAGGGGGCTACAGTAGTAACTACTATATAGTCTAGATTTGCAATGCCAGCATTACATAAATGTAGAAGACAAGCAGGGAGGCGAAGATTCCTCGGAAAATATGTGAATATTCATGTCTTTAAGGTCTATAAAGGATGAACTTTTCTTTCACCGCATACATGTTAGGAGGAGATATCCCCCATGTGCTGAGTGCTGCAATAAAGATGTTGCTTAATACCACTTTGACGTTATTGAGTATAAATTTCACTGACTTTTTGGAATTATAGCAATAACCAAAGAAGCATGAAAGCACCAACAGGTTACTCTATAGGCAATTAGGAGAAACATCTGGATCGGCAGCCCTTGTCCTTCCAGGAGATTTCAACTTCCCAGGCATCGGCTGGGAATATCACACTGCTGTGAAGAACAGGGGAACTCCTCGTGGAGCGCAAGGGCAAAAAGGATCTGGACGGTCTCTGGAAGGGAGGCCAGGCTTTGCAGGAAGATTACAGAGCTGTGGTTTGCATATGCAGGGAGAAGACGTGAAAGGCCAAAGCTCCATTAGAGCTGAAGCCGGCCAGTGCTCTTTCAGGTACCAAGAAGGGCTTTTCTAAGTACGTTAATAGCAAGAGGAGGTCTAAAGAAAACATTGGACCAATGTTTGTTGAAGACGGTCCTCCAACTAACAGGGATG
>NW_010522457.1:6644-6918 GCF_000687285.1 Phaethon lepturus
TGCGGGATGTTATGGCGGGACCCCTCTCGATCATCTCCCAAAGGTCTTGGGAGTCTGGGGAGGTCCCCACTGATTGGAAGCTGGCCAATCTTATTCCAATCGACAAAAGACGTGAGGGAAGACCTCGGGAACTACAGACCTCTTAGTCTAACCTCCGGTCCTGGAGAAATTGTGGAGAAGATGGTAGTGCGTACTATGGAAAGGCATTTGAAGAACGATTTAATCAGCAGGCACAGTTAACATGAGTTCACAGAGGGAAAATCCTGTTTCTCCT
>NW_010522458.1:0-6600 GCF_000687285.1 Phaethon lepturus
CTCTTAACTCTTCTTTGTTTTAATTTCATGACGTCTCTTGGTTCTACACACATGCATTTCTTGTGATTAACTATTTACACATAGCTGAAATGTTAGCCTTGAGGCAGGTATAGCCTAAGGACTATGAGAGTAGGCTGTTAAACATAATCACACAGTTATTAGGCTAAAGAAATCTTTAAAAGTTAAACTAATCATGCAATCAAAAACCTTACAGAAAGTACATAAATGTATCAGTATAGAAAGTGTAAGCAGATTACACTAGACAAACTGGCATTTTTGTAACAAGTAGTTTGGGAGACGGATAAAAAATGAAAGATTGTTACATTTGTTATAAAAATTTAGAATTATGAACAAAAAATATAACTGAAATTGTATAGAATGTTAAAAGCATGCACTGTACACATATATGTGTGTTACAAATTTCTAACACTTATTCTGATTTATATGCTATCAGCTTTATGTTATTAGATCATAAAATCATAGAATGGTTTGGGTTGGACCTGAAGAGGGACACAAAAATGATCAGAGGGCTGGAACACCTCTCCTATGAGGAAAGGATGAGAGAGTTGGGGTTGTTCAGCCTAGAGAAGAGAAGGCTCCGGGGAGACCTTGTTGCAGCCTTTCAATATTTAAAGGGGGCTTTTAAGAAAAATATGGACAGATTTTTTAGTAGGGCCTGTAGCAATAGGACAAGGGGTAATGGTTTTAAACTAAAATAGGGTAGATTCAGACTAGGTATAATGAAGAAATTTTTTATGAGAGCGTGGTGAAACACTGAAACAGGTTGCCCAGAGAGATCTAGATATGCCATCCCTGGAGGTATTCAAGGTCAGGTTTGATGGGTCTTTGAGCAACCTGATCTAGTGGAAGGTGTCCCTGACTGTGTCAGGGGGGTTGGAACTATGTGGTCTTTAAGGTCCCTGTGAACTGAAACAGTTCTATGATTCTAATATTCTAAGCCAGTTGCAGAAAGGATGACAAGACAGACACAACAATTGGAGATGGACAACACCGAGAAGCACCAAAGACCCAAACAGAAGGCACAGACACAAACAGGTTTGCTCAAGGTCACACAGGAACTCTAGGGCAGAAAATTCTGTGAACAGAACCTGGATTGTGGGAATTAAGCCCTATAATCATCATAAACCATCCTTCCTCTGCATAGTCCCTATTAAAATAAGAGCATATGTGAAATGTTCCAAGGAAGCATATGTCCATTGATAGTGTATGTATGTTCATATGCATATGCATTACATTACATAATCCCAACAACAGGAATAAAGTAAACCACAGGCAAATATATTAAAGTCATTCACTATTCAAGCTGCCCATGTACATTAGAAAATTGAACCAAATTCGTTGCTACTGCAAGTACATTTGAAACGCAACAGAATTTTCCCTTTGTAAATGTCTAAACACTTTGTCTGTAATACATTAAAAAAGATTAAATACCACACATGCATCTTTCAGTTAAATGGCCTATTAACGCCCCAGTAAAAAAACCCCACGCTATATAACTTTTATTTCAAGGATTTTTTTTTTCCTTCTTCAATGATAGTCAAATAATACATCATTTTCTGAATGGCACCATATTAAAGTCAATATGAAATGACCTATGATTCTACAACCATTTGTTTCATAGCAATGAACCAAAAATTAGAAGGTTTTAAATAATTTACAATAAAACTTCAGTACTAATGTTTTCTCTCAAATATAGTAGCATTCAATTTATAACTTCCTAATGTGCTTGCAAACCATTTAAAAAGAAAGTCTGAAATTTATGAACATATTTCTAATAACCAGATTAAATTCTGAGTATGGAAGAACTGTCATATATAATAGCTGTAAAATTACAGCTGTGCATCAGATGCATTATATGTAATAACCTTGGCCAAGCCTCAACTCTTGAAGTATTTGCTCACTTTCCAGACCTCACCTATGAGTGTTTAGTGAAGAAGAGTTCACACCAAAATGCAGCCAGGTTCTTGACCTGGAGAAACAGTGGACCAGAACTCCAGGATGCACTGCAGTACTGAACTGTTTAGCCATATGCTAGTATTCCTCAGTCCTTTTGTGGGTATGTACTGATAGGCAGCAAACATGGCTTGATATGTGCATTTGCAACAGCATGATTGCAAAAAGCTTGGTCATTACAGCATTTTCATGACAGATGTGAGTTTAAATATAATCAAAGAGATTCAGGAAATCCCAGGATGCTCTAGAAATTAAGCCCATGTCTGCTATTCTTGGGTGCATGCTGTATGTGCCATACCATGAAACAAAAGAGTGGGCTGTCCTCATCTGATCATGTTTCAAAGACAGCCCTTTTGAGTAAGTGTTTGTCCTCAGGAAAGGTAGGGTACTGCTCTGCTGAACGAATGGCACTGCCAGACCCCAGAGTGTGAGGAGATCCAGACATCTCCCTTGCATGGGATTTCTGTTACTGCAGCCAGGACGCTCCTTGAACCAGCTGTGGGTGCCTTTCTAATGCATCTCAGTTTCTGACCCTGGGCATCCAGCTTATAAACTATGAAGCGCCCCTGTAGGACCTGACACTGACCACTCTTTTGGTGAAGAAATTTTTCCTAATATCTAATCTAAACCTCCCCTGGTGCAACTTGAGGTGATTTCCTCTTGTCCTATCACTAGTTACTTGGGAGAAGAGACCAGTGCCCTCGTCGCCACAACCCCCTTTCAGGTAGTTGTAGAGAGCGATAAGGTCTCCTCTCAGCCTCCTCTTCTCCAGACTGAACAACCCCAGTTCCCTCAGCTGCTCCTCATAAGACTTGTGCTCCAGACCCCTCACCAGCTTTGTTGCTAATTTCAGTCAGCTGATGAAAGGTGCTGCTGTCACAGGCTTTTGGAGTTCAGTTTTCAATTTTTTAAGTAACAGACAGTCTTACACAAAATACACTGTTTCCCTGGAAAAATATGTGTATCTTTTCTTTTTTATTAGAGAGTATTTATAGTGTTATGAGCCCAGAATGTGTGTTAAACTTGGTTTTGTCTAGATAAAGATTCTTTGTTTTATCAGACAGAACTAGAATTCAATAACAAAACAACCTATGCAGAAAATATTTGTACTTTTCTTTATTTTCTAATGAAATCTACTGAGGAATCTACTAGTAATAGACAATATTAGACATCTAGTTCCTAGGTGCCTAATAACTGCAGAACAAGTGCCTTAAAATTTTTTGGGACACTGAGACGAGGGGTTAAGGGAATCTTAGCAGTTAATTAGTAGATAAGGTTTAAAATCTTGTCAGCTATTGAGTAAAGTAACTAAAGCAGGAGATATGTAGTTCCTTACAAAGACAGTTCCTGATAAACTGACAGGAGTGAGAAGACTTGTGGCTCCTCACAAGGACGGTCCCTGATAAGAACCAGGAGAGTGCCTCAAGAACTGGCTGAAACTGACCTTGTGGTTTGGATGAAAACCAAAGAGCAACTGAGTCTGCATAAGAACAAGGGGTTACTACTGGTGACGAAGAGGAGTCACCGGCCTTCATCCTCACGACCCTCAGCGACCACCACCAGAAGGCACTGCGCAAGTGCAGATGGGAGGAGTTCATGGAAATAACGTCTTGGAACTCATTTCAATACGAAGCGGGGACAGATCATGCATATGTATAGGCATATTGCGAAACTTTATGTATATGCAACACTTTGCTGTATATATTTGAAGTAAGTGCCGCGTTGGGGTGCGCACGGTTTTTGGTGGGACTACCCTCCCGTGCTGCCCAGCACTGAATAAACATACCTACTTTACAATCTTACAGATTGTGGAGTCTGTTTTCCGCACATCAGACACCTTCACAAATCTTGTATATGCATTTTGACATTCCGGGGAGTTATTTCTGAGACCTTGAAATGTATCTAGTTTGAGACTATTTTTTTATTGGCTTCTTCAGTTAAAGCACTTGATTTTTTCGTGTAACTGTATTTCTTCCTAATACGTACTGCTACATGACATAAAATATGCTGTTTTGACCACAAGTAATACATTCAGTTGAATAGATGTTCAGTGGAATGACCTACATTTGGTATAATGAGAAAGATTAAGTCAATGCAGATGCAACATGCATTGTTACAACTGCAAAGTACTTATACTCAAGTGATATATAGAGACTTCTGAAAAAAATAATTTCAGGAAAAATCCACTTTTAAACAACATAAAACTTTTAATAAATTCAACTGAAACTCAGAGGAGCCATGATGATTATCTAGAACATGGAAGAACCAGGTTTCAATCTCTCTTTCTCCTTCATTCACAGTTCAGAGCAGAAATTGAAAAACAAAAGCTGCCTTTTTAGAGTACAGGTACAGGTTCTCTAGAGGTAGCCAGATTCCTCCCCTTTTAGAAACAGCAGTGAAGTAATCCAGTAAGAGTCAGGATATCCCCAGTTATGGGACATGGGAGGAGGTATTTGCACCCTGAATGCTGTGAGTAGATTCTGAAACAGTGGTAGGGTAGGGTAGGACACATGGGTAGGACACACTTCAAAGATGGAAAATTTGGATACAAAAGCTTGCTCCAGTGTTATCAGAGGAAAACCTCAAGACTAAACCCACTGCATCTTGGGCAAATACCTTAACTACAGGTAGCTGGAACACTGCTGTCCCCTTGGTTTTTATGTCATCTAGAGAATCTCTCTAGCTACCTCTATTACTGTTTAAATTCCATAATAAAATGCATCTAAAAATGTGACCCTTATCAGTTATTACTAATTATAATACCCTTTACAAGGCAATATATTGACATACATTAAAAAAATCTGTGATTCCTTCCTATCATCTTCCCTCAGATCTGGTCAAATAAATGTATTGAATTAAGGATTCTTTCAGACTTACTATAAAATAAATTATGTCACTGTTGTGCCTACAGAGTGTATACATATTTTTTTTAAAGTATCACATTCACTTTATACATGTGCAGAGGCCAAATGCTAGCTGCTCCTGCAAATTCAAAGAGCTTTCTATGTGTTTTCTCTTTACATTTCTCTTGATTTCCACTTGCACACACAAATCAGCCTCCATATACAGCGCAGAGTTGAATAATGAGGACCAGAAAACATTCTGAAATGTTCTTTACAGAACTTTCACTAAATAAATATTTGGGTAAATATGCCACAGAAGACTATGAAGTTCAGCCTTCAGGACTGCACACAGTTTCACCAGAGGATGAAGAGCGTGGTCAGTAAGAGCTGCAATGATGGGGTCCTTTTGAATATTTTGTTGAGAACAGTCCCTTGGCACAAGGAAGATGTAGAATTGTTGTGGTTTAACCCAGCAGAAAGCTAAACACCACACAGCCATTTGCTCACTGCCCCCACCCCAGTGGGATCAAAAAAAAAAAAAAAAGTTAAATTCGTGGGTTGAGATAAAGACAGTTTAATAGAGCAGAAAAGGAAGGGAAAAAAATAATAATGATAAAAGGATATACAAAATAAGTGACGCACAGTGCAATTGCTTACCACCCACCAACCGATGCCCAGCCAGTTCCCAAGCATCCCAAATCCAAAACATAGCATGATACCAGCTACAAGGAAGAAAATTCCCAGTTGAAACCAGGACAGGATCCACCCCTTATTTCATACCATCTACGTCATGCCCAGGTCCTACACTTTCCAATACATTCCAATTAATCATTACCACTTTTCCTATCTTTTGATATATGCACACAGATATCATTATCTTAGTTTATGGGCCATCCCTCTAAAATGTCCGCTGAGTTCATTTAGTCCATGACTTTGGGCTCCTTCTGTCATAAGAGTCTCTCAGAGAAGAGGTGGTGTGTGGTGTTGGATTGTTGCATGCTGAGGCCAGTTCTGGTTCCATCACTGCTTCTCTTTGTTCAATTCCATTACTGTTCTGTTGGGATCACCCTGCAAGGGCTCGACCTTAAGGAGAAGGAGCTGTGGCATTGATCTGCACGGCTCAGCCTTGAGGAGAAGGAGCTGTGGCATTGAGCTAAGAGGAAGTAAAGGAGCGCGTGGACACCTGCAGGCAGCGAATCCTGACTGTGAAGTGCGTGGACTGTGTGTGGTAACCAACCAGGATGTATTTTGTGACGCGTGAAAGAGCTGTAACTGCATAAAAAGCGGACACTTGTAGCAATAAAGGTCTTTGGCCTGAATCCCCGCCAGAGTTCGTGCCCTGTTATTCCACACAGTTCATTCCTCATTAACCTGGGTGGTTCTTACTTCAATATGACATATAGCAACCATAGTAGTGATAACATACAGTATTATATAGCAATTCACATCATACAATTCAAATCATTGGCTGTTGTTCCCCAACATCAAATCCCCTTGAGGTACACATCGGACTTCCTCATCGTCCTGCATCACCCACCAAGTGCACCCAGGTCCCTGAGCAAAAGCAGTCCCACGAATGGGTTTGCATTTGCCTGAGGCCGGAGAAACCCAGACTGTCTTCCCCAGCATATTTTTCACATGCACCACAGGGACTTTATTCCCTTCTACAGCACGTAAGAGTTTTGATTGGGCAGGGACAGCTCAATTGTCAGGTCCCCTAGTGTTGACTAACCAGGTGGCTTTTGCTAATGATTGAATGTCCCAGCACCCATTGCTCTCAGGG
>NW_010522459.1:0-22163 GCF_000687285.1 Phaethon lepturus
CACTTGGGAACTATATCGGCCAATTCTTTTTCTGGCTGACGTCACTGTTGAAGCTCTTCTTATTATTCTTTGCATCCCTTGCCAATTTCAACTCCAGACACGCTTTGTCCTTCCTGACCCCATCCCTACACAATCAGGCAGCGTCCCTATACTCTTCCCAGTATATCTGTCCCTACTTTCACTGTGCATTTCCTTCTTGCCCTTCACTTTGACCAGCAGGTCTCGACTCAGCCGTGCCATCCTCTTGCCTTCCTTTCCTGATTTCTTACATCGGGGGATTAAGAGCTCTTGTGCTCTATTGGAAGGCATCCTTTAAGGTCTGCCGGCTCTGTTTGGTTCCCTTGTCTCTGAGGACAGTTTCCCAGGGAGTCCTATTGTCTAACTCCCTGAGGAGCTGGAACTTTGCTTTCCTAAAACTCAGGGCCCTTACTTTAGTGTTTACAAGCCCCATATCCCTCAGGACTGCGAACTCCACTAGTGCATGATCACTGCAGCCCAGGCTGCCTCCAACCTTGACGTCACCAGTTAGCCCACTTGCGTTTGTGAGCAACAGGTCCAGTATGGCACCCCCTCTGGTAGGGCTGTCTATTTCCTGGCTTAAGAAGTTGTCCTTCATGCACTCCAGGAGTCTCCTGGATTGCCTACAGCTCGCCGTGCTACTTTCCAGCAGATACCAGGTTGGTTGAGTCACCCAGCAGAACGAGAGCCTGCGAGCACAATGCCTCCTGTAGCTGAAGTAAGAAAACTTTGTCAATAGACATCCCTTGATCGGGTGGCCTGTAGTAGACACCAGCCACAAGGTTCCCTTTGTTGCCTCAGTCCGTGATTCTTACCTATATGCTTTCAACATTCTTGTGGCTGTCCTTCAGAGACAGCTCTTCACACCCTATCCATTTCGTGATGGAGAGAGGCAACATCTCCACCCCTTGCCTGTCCCTTCTGAACTTCCTGTAGCCATCAATAGCTGCACTCCTGTCATGAGATTTATCCCACCAAGTTTCAGTAATGGCAACCAGGTCATAGCAGCTGAGGGAACTGGGTTTTTTTAACATGGAGAAAAGGAGGCTCAGGCAAAACTTTATTGCTCTCTACGACTATCTGAAAGGAGGTTGTAGTGAGGTGGGTGTCACTCTCTTCTCCCAGGTAACAAGAGATAGGAGAAGAGGAAATCGCCTCAAGTTGGACATGGGGAGGTTTAGATTGGATATTAGGAAATATTTCTTCACCAAACGGGATTTCAAGCATTTGAACAGGCTGCCCTAGGAAATAGTTGAGTCACCGTCCCTGGAGGTATTTAAAAGATGTGTGAATGTCCTTAGGGACATGGTTTAGTGGACTTGGCAGTGTTACATTAATGGTTGGACTTAATGATCTTAAAGGTCTTTTCCAACTTAAATGATTCTATGAGCCTAAGTAGTTTATGTATTACAATTTATTTGTATTATTACTCTTATTGAGACTTTTTCTGTGTAGAAATATTCTAACCAGGTAACTATGCTTTCTTTCTTTTTCTGTAATAACTAGATCTAGACTAATAATGATTCTTGAATTAGATTTTTAAGATTTTACTTATACTAACAGTAAATTCTTTCCTTTATATGTATGGTGCGTTTCCTCTTTGTTCATAATCAAAACTTTATTTATAAAAATAGGCACCTATGTTTCAGCAACTGGACTAGTCCAGAGTGCAGAAAAGAGTGAGAGTTTAAGTTCTAAATGCATGAGTTTAGATTACTTTCCTCTCTGCATAAAGAAACAGATTGGACTAAAGCAATTTTGCTTTATGATGTTTATTTTAATCAGTGGGTTTTGGTGTTTCCTAGGATTTGAAATTGCATGGATACTTACAGTCTTCCATAAAGCTGATCCTTTGTGGTTTTATTCATAGAACACCATAACTAATGTGATATAGTTTAGAAACCTTTTTGTTTATCAAGAGTATATCTCAACATTTCTCATAGAAATTCCACTGTCCACAGCTGTCTATGGTCTTAGTGGTTTTCTAAAGTGAGAAAAAGGATTTTCAGGGCAAAAGATTGAAATCAAAGATATTAAGACAGTATTTCAAAATACTCATTTAACCAGGTATTAATGTGCAAACCTACTTACATATTTGAGCACAAGTAGTTTCTTCTTACCCTTGTTGAAATGAAAATGCTGAAAATTTTAACATCAAGTTACATATTTCGTAGGCAAACAAATGATTTTTTCCTTAGAGTCATATAAAGAAGAGTTCATAATATAATTCTTTTTTGCTAAATTACATTTTTATTTGTCATGGTATACATATAACCAGTATAGAGCCAAGAAATACAAATTGCTACTACATGTAATATTGTGATGCCTTTCTAAAAACAATCTTATTGTATTAAATGTATCAGTTCAGTTTTGCATTTGCAGTTATATCCATGGAACTCAGCAGTATCAGAAATGTTTAGAAGAATAACCTGGCCCATGCACTAATTACCAGTCCTAACAATGCTCTGAAATTACAAATACAGTATTTTTTATAGCTTACTAAAGATATAAATGACAAGCAACATTTATTCTTCAACATCATGTTGCTTTTTACCTTTTTGAAGGCCTGGTATCCCATATTTTGTTTTACTTGATAAACCTCTGATCTTTTTAAAAATAAATAAGTGGAAGACAAAGATTTCACAAACACCTGTGTCTGCCAAAAACCAGGAATGTGAACAGACATTAAAAATATTTTTGACAACCAGCACAAAGGTGTTAACTATACATGTATAAATAAACACAAATAAACAGGAGAGCACATTCTACTACTATACAATAACAATCCCCTACAGACACAGCTATAGGGGACAAAGAAAGGGAAATGGCTCAGGGCAAGGTATACTGATGTATGTATTGGGCACTACGTTTTTGCCCATCAGCAAAAGAGATCTGCTGTAATCTTTCATGTGGCATGTGTATGAGTAAAATCAGACTTTGCTCTGAATTTTTTAATGGCCATATCCTGCTTTAGATACTGAAGCATGAATCCTTGCACAAGATGTAACAGTGAAAAAAAAAATTCTTAAGTACTTATGCTATTAAAATATTTTTTTGTACCTAACATTGTGTCCACTTGCTATAAATGTGTGACTAAACTGTCATGAGCACTATGGCCGCCCTGTCCATTGTACCAGTGCTGTTGTCTGTGGAGATGCAAGGTGAACTGGATGAAGAAGTCAGAAATACCCCGACCGGTTTCTCTTCATGGTCCTGTAAACCCCTATGCCAGCACAAATGACAAAGACAGTGACATTGAAAGAAGCAGGAAAATCAGAAACTGCCACTGAGAAAAACCTCCACGTGACTTAAACTCAAGAGACTAACAATTGATTTAGACTGCCTGACAAACCTGGAGAGGCATGGTTGTGACACCTAAATTAGGCAAGCACAGCAGGAGACCTTAGCACAGCCCTCTGTGCTGTCAGGGGTGATGAGGTGCAGCAACTGAGTCCTCCCAGCCACAGGAGCTCAGCATGTTATTCCTCTTCAGTGTGAGCCGGTAAAAGAGCTTCATGGGGTACCAGGTATATTGTATCTAGCTTTTCACATTTGCAAGTTCCAAAATAAAGTAAAAAATAAAGTTTACAACCACCACACATGCAGATTTTTTCTGGCAAAATCTGTCAAGCCAGATTCTTTGTTCATGCATCACCAGCAAGAACGAATTAGGAATTAGAACTTTATTAATAATTTGCTGAGATTTGCAAGAATAGAATCTTGGTTTTACTAGGGCCACATTAGCTTTTTATTGTAATGTAGTTAGAAACAACTTTTATTTTATTCTGACTATAATCAGTTGTGGCTCAGAGCACATAGAAAAAGGCATCATTTGCTGAATAAGATTCATGTTTATACAATTATTTCAGAGTACAACTGAACTTAAAAATATCCTAAACAGAGATAACTTCAACCTCTTATTTTAATCAATGTTCCTGACAAGATACTACAGAAATATTACAGTTAATCTGAAATCTTCAATAGGTTAATTTAAACTCTGTTATAATCTGAACAATAATAATATTTTAATAAACATATATAAAAATGCAAATATAGAGAAATAAACTATGTATATTTGTATTTACCTATCTATAGAAAGAGAGAAACACAAAGATAACCTATTACATGGCTATAGTTATGCTTCATCTTTTATTAGTCATGAAAGGAACAACGATATTTGCTTCTGAAGAGAATAAATGATTTTTGTTCTCTTTCACCAGCTACACTGCGGAAAGTTATCACCTTAAAATATTTATTTAAACTGCTAGGACATCATTTAGGAGAAAAAGTACTTCAGTACTTTTTTCCTAGTAGGTAAAAGGTACATTAAAACATACAGGTACATCTAAAGAAAATAAAAAATGGGCATTCAAGAAGAATAGCTCAATCTTACCAAATAAAAATATCATGGATTTTTGAAATGCTTATTCTTTTTCTAAAATATTGTTTTACAAGTAACTACACTGTCTTCTAATAAGTTATTCTCTACAAATCTCTCTCACCGTATTCTTGCTACTTTTTTAAAATTGTGCTGAGACCAGTTACACAACTTTAATAGTGATGTCCATTGCAATTTTAGTAAAAACAGCATTTGAATGAGTGTCTGTCTGAAAAATGATGTATGTTGAGTAAAGCATTCCTACTTTAAACACTATCAACTATAATAGATAAAAAGCTTATTTAAAAGAAAAGAAAACGAAAAAAACATTTCATTCAACAAAGACTTTGTGAGATATGGAGAAGTTTTAGGCTGTTAAAAATGTCTGAGTAAAAACAAAGTGCTCAGAGCAAACTAGACTCACATCATCCGGGGAGCTCAGTGGCAGCCGTGTGCTGCCTGTATGACCTCCTGTTGGGACAAGCCTCTGCATCCCAAGGCAACTGGATGGACCCCAAGGACCCGGAGTGGCTCACATACATACTGCATACAATCCACCATTTTACGTGGGTACAGAAGGCTTTACACGGTATTGTCCTGATCTCTAGTTTAGCCTTTTTTCTCTTTTTCTCCTCCTGGCTTCTCTAACACACTCTGCCTTTTTCTGCTCAGTGTTATTCCTCATTTCATTGCTGTTTTTAACACAGACAGCGTTCAAGTTGGGTTTTTTTATAGTTGCCAAACTTGGAGCTACACATTAACATCCTGCCATGTTCTTGCAGTTTCTTGGAAATGAACCTCCCTTGCAAAGTAACCTTGAGACAAATTGCCAAACAGCCTTGGCTTCCTACGCAAGTGTCCTCTCCTTGGTCTCAGACATTTTAATGATTTTTTTTTTGTAGTTCTTTAAGAAACAAGGATATTTCTTTATAGCATGCTAGGTATGATGAAAGAAACATGATGCAGCCTAGAAGACATACGAGTCTAGGCACTGATGTGGAGTGTGATGTGGAGTGTGTGCTGGTGCCTAGAGATGAATGAGACAAGAGGGTGAAGGAGGACTTGTGACTGAGGGGTGAGTGAGGGAACTCCAGACCTGCCATTATTTATATTGCCTATGGGAGGGGCCCCAAAACCTAGATTGTCCATATGTGTTTGGGAGGAAAAGACCTGATTTTCCACTCCAGAAGAACTCTTAGAAATTATTTTGCGCAGGTGCAGTGTAGAAAATAAGGGGAACAGGCCGTGAAAAAACTGAGGAGTAACACAGACTAATTAACATATATCTGAAGAGGCCTCAGGACCTAATTACTATCATTATTTGAAAATGGGTCTCCTGTTTCCAAGATGCTATAGAATAAACTGTTATCTCCTTGACTACCTAGTGCCATCAGTAAGGTCTTGAACTACACACAAAAGTGAAGGATGAAAACAAAGTGCTTTAAGGAGATAAATCAAATTCTAAATAATGGGTATTGGTAGATTTTTTTCTGCATTTCTAAATCTCCTATTCAAAACAATATTCTCTTTTTCCTGAAGTGACTGGTACTGGTCATTGTTCGAAAAACCATTACTGGACTAGATTGATTACTGGTTTGAGCCGGTAGGAAAAAAGAAAATAATGAAATCAGATTTTCTTTCCCTGAATAACGGATGTCATAATTTCAGTGTATACTGAGAAAAGTGAATTTGAAGGACTAGTTTATAAAATCTGCAAAAGAAAAAAGAGAGCAAGTAAAATGTACACACTAGCACACATGTTTACTAATGATCTTTATCTGGGCATAGAATTGCTCTTACGGATGTTCACTTGTTTTTTTAAACTTTATATCTGTTTACCTCTATATTATACTGTGTGCACTAATGACTAATGAATGCTTTTGGGAATAAAATTATTTACATATTTTTCTTTATATTAATACCATATAAAATTATTTTTTTACAGTCTTGGAAGAGTTCTAGGTACAGTATGAGTGCATATAGTACTGTACCTTTTTTTCCTCTTGTAAAGGACTGTAAAGGAGAATAACAACAAAATATTCTTAAATACTTTCTGGCTCAAGTGACATGGAAATTAGTCATGGCAGGATAATCAAATCTTATAACAGTAACATATATATTATACCATTTTACTGTGTAACATTTTAGCTTATCTCATCATATAAAACATAAGAACTTGAGCTGGGGTTCATGTTGTGATTCATATTTCCATTCATGTTGCATCAATTCACCTAGGTATTGGGGCTCCCAATATTACTGATGGAGACCTGGCATATGATTCACAGGCCCATGTATGCATGTCTAGACCTATTTCAGGTGCACAAGGATATCCCACTTAGCTACCAGCTGACACTCCGGATAGTTCCCATTTAAGGGAGCCAATGAAATTTCCCATTCATCCCGTGTCATATATGTCAGTCCCATGAGGATGTCTTGGGTACTTCAAGAAATCTGAGGTGTCACCAGACACTTAGTTTTGGACAATTGAGTTGATTGTTTATGTGTCTGTCTTCATATGAGCTGAATAACTGATTGGGATTCATTGACTGAATCCCTTGATGAGCAAGACTGGCAAACTGTCAACAATGGATGAGAAGGCTGAGGTACTGAATGAATTCTTTGCCTCAGTGTTCACTGCCAGTGTCTCTTCCGACACCTATTGAGGGGATGGACTGCAAGACAGGGACTGGAGGAGCAAAGTCCTTCCCACTGGAAGAGAAGATCAGGTTCGAGACAACCTGAGGAACCTGACCATTCAAAAGTCTATAGGACCTGACGAGGTGCATCCCAGAGTCCTGAGGCAATTGGCTGACGTACTTGCCAACCCACTCTCCATGATATTTGAAAAATCCTGGCAGTCAGGTGAAGTCCCTGGAGACTGGAAAAAGGGAAACATTGCAGCCATTTTTAAAAAGGGTTGAAAGGAGGGCCCTGGGAACTACCAGCCTGTCAGCCTCACCTCTGTGGCTGGAAAGATCCTGCAACAGATCCTCCTAGAAGCTATGCAAAGGCCTATGGAGGACAAGGAGGTGATTTGAGACAACCAGCATGTCTTCACCAAGGGCAAGTCCTTCCTGACCAACCTAGTGGCCTTCTAGGATGGTGTGAGCACATCAGTGGACAAGGCAAGAGCTATGGATGTCATCTATCTGGACTTGTGTAAATTGGAGAGATATGGATTTGATGGGTGAACTATTTGGTGGATGAGGAATTGGTTGGATGGTCGCATCCAGAGGGTAGAGGTCAACGGCTCAATGTCCAGATGGAGATCAGTGGCGAGTGCTGTACCTCGGGGGTCTGTCTTCAGACCAGTACTGCTGAATATCTTCATGAATGACACAGACAGTGGGATCAAGTGCACTCTCAGCAAGTCTCCAGTTGACAACAAGCTGAGTGGTGTGATTGACATGCCTGAGGGACGTCACGCTATCCAGAGCGACCTGGACAAGCTCGAGGAATGAACCCCTGCAAGCCTCATGAGATTCAACAAGGCCAAGTGTCCCTGGGTCAGGGCAACCCCCTGTATCAGTCCAGACTGTGGGATGAAGGGATTGAGAACAGCCCTGCCGAGAAGGACTTGGGGATACTGGTGGATGAAAACCTGGACATGAGCCGGCAATGTGTGCTTGCAGCCCAGAAGGCCAGCCAGATCATCGGCTGCATGAAAAGAAGCACGGATGGCAGGTTGAGGGAGGTGATTCTGCCCCTACCCCACTCTGGTGAGACCTCACCTGGAGTCCTGTGTCCATTTCTGGAGTCCTCAGCACAGGAAAGACACGGACTTCCTGGAGCGGCTCCAGAGGAGGGCCACAACAGTGATCAGATGGATGTAATACCTCTGCTATGAAGAAATGCTGAGAGAATTGGGGTTGTTCAGCCTGAAGAAGAGAAGGCTCTGGGGAGACCTTCTTGTTGCCTTTCAGTCCTTAAAGGAGGCTTCTAAGAAAGATGGAGACAAACTTTTTAGCAGGGCCTGTTGCAACAGGACAAGGTGTAATGGTTTTAAACTAAAAGAAGGTAGAGTTAGACTAGATCTAAGGAAGATATTTTTTGCAATGAGAGTGTTGAAACACTGGAGTAAGTTTCCCAGAGAGGTGGTAGATGCCTGACCTCCAGAAACATTGAGGGTCAGGTTGGACGGGGCTCTGAGCAACCTGATCTAGTAGAAGATGTCCCTGCTTATTGCAGGAGGGTTGGACTAGATGACCTTTAAAGGTCCCTTGCAACCCAAAGATTCTATGGTTCTATGAATGTGTTGACAAAGGCCTCAGGTCACTTGCCCACAGAATGTTCTGAGCTCCTTCAGAGCAGTAGCTGGACAACAAGTGGGTTTTCTTACAACATCTCAACTGGCACTCATTGCTGGTATTTTAGCAATGGAATGTTACCCTGTATTTTCACTGACTGCAGTTAGAGCTTAGATATATAACACATATGTAATAGGTATATAGCACATATGTAAACATCTGTATATAGATGTATAGATTGAGATATCTTAATCCAACATTGAATCCTAATTTTGCTGTTATCTCTACTTAAAATGCAGCTATTTGTATATCTGCATATACATACACTGTATTTAATATGTAGCTTTTCTGAACTGTGAAAAGTAGTTCCTACTAAAATTAGCTGAGTTTACACTGTGGAATTTTCTTTCCTTTTTTGGAGAAAGACTAAAGGGCAACTTCAACTTTTTCTGTTTTCCAGGGATCATGTTCCAGAAAGCAGCACTTTAAATACAAAACTCACAAAGTTTTGTACAAAACTCACGAGCAACTGTTTCATCAATTTCTATCAGTTGCATGTAGAGTTGTAAGTAACAGCAAAAAGTCCACATGGAAGCCAGTTAGCATCATTTTACCACAGGGGTGGTATTGTTTGACTTCATTAATGACCTGGATGATGCAATAGAGTGCACTCTCAGCAAGTTCTCACAGAGAATACAAAAATGGGAGGAGTGGTTGATACATTAGAGAGTTGTTCTGCCATTCAGGGGGACCCTGACAGGCTGAAGAAATGGTTTGATAGGAACCTCATGAAGTTCAAGAATGGGAAATGTGAAGTCCTGCACCCGGGGAGGAATAACACCATGCACCAGTGCATGCTGGTGCTGATTAGCTGGAAAGCAGCTTTGCAGAGAAGGACCTGGGGAATCCTGAAGGACACCAAGTTGACTATAGGCCCACAATGTGCCCTGGCAGCAAAGATAACCAACAGCCTCCTGGGCTGAATTAGGAAAAATGTTGCCAGCAGGTCAAAGGAGGTGATCCTCCCCCTGTGCTCAGCACTGGTGAAACCATATCTACAGTGCTGTGTCCAGGTGTGGGCTCCCAAGGACAAGAGAGACATGGACATACTGGATAGAGTCCTGAAAAGGGTAATGAAGATTTTTAAGGGACGGGAACATGTCTCATACAAGTTGAAGCTAAGAAAGCTGAGACTTTTCAGCCTGGAGAACATAAGATGCAGGGGGGATCTTATCAATGTGTATAAATACCTGATAAGAGGAGAAAATGGAGGCAAACTCTTCTCAGTGGTGCCCAGTGAAAGGACAACAGGCAATGGGCACAAACTGAAATACAATAGATGACATTTATATGTAAGAACAAACTTTTTTGCTAGGAGTGTTCAAGCACTGGAACAGGATGCTCAAAGAGGCTGTAGAGTCTCCATTGTTGGAGACATTCAAATGCCAACTGGACTTGGCCTTGGGCAGCTTGCTGTTGTTGACTCTGATCTGCACAGGATTGGTGTAGATGATCTCCAGGATCCCCTTCCAGGACTTGGTGATTCTGTGATCTCTTTTTTACGAATTGATTTTAAGAGAAAGATTACTATAGTCAACTTATTTTCAATGTAAAATATTATAAAAGGAAACATGATTTTACATGACTATACAGCTGTTTAAAAAAACCCACAGGGAAATCTTTATGCAAACAACTTTGTTAATATTCAGGCCTAAGATCAGAAAGGCTGATGTTACACAAGCTATCATAAATATTGTTATATTTATATCCACCAGATCCCTTATTCCAGGCTTGTGAGTGGGGATAAACAGATGACAATGCGACACATATATCAAGCCAGAGCTAAACAGTTACCAAAGATTGAGAAATAGTGTTACCAAACTAATCAGCATAAATGTCATATAATCAGCCATTGTTGTGCATCCTGCTCCCATTGTGTCTAAAGTGCTGCCATCGTTGGTTTGATGGATTTGCTTTACGTCACTGAGGTTCGTCTTGTCTGGCATCCCTGCTGAGACAAATAAGAAAATATAATATGATGCATGCCTTGTCACTACTGGCAACATGTCATAGCTAGAACAAATTTAAATATCTTGAGCACACAGACCGACACAGTTCGGTTTCTAATTCTCATGTTACGGACAAATTCAAAATCCTTTATAATTGCATCTAGAAACATACACTATACTATATGGCTATTCATCATTGAAAGTAGTTCAGAGGTCTGCCAGCTCTGAACAAAGTTGCTCTTGTAGAAATATATCTCAACAAACATTCACAGACTGAAGCAAACAGTTTTGCAAGTCCCACTAGTACCTAAAAGTCCACTGCTCACATCTTTCTTGGATTTGAAGGAAAAGGGAAATAATTTAATGTGAAATTACTTGTGTCTGGGTTCCAATATTATTCCAAAATAAAGTATACCTGATGGAAGGTATGCAGCAAAGTATACTTGTTGCTATATAAATCCTCCGTTATGGCACAATTTAAACAGACTTTACAACATTGTAAGGCAAAATTTTAAAGCTAACTTTAAACAGGAACTTTTTTAGTGAGTTCCTGGCTGAATATTTATACTTTTTGGACCAGGGTAAATATTTCTCCATCTCAAAAAAGTACTTCATATGGAACATGGATGTATTAATCACCCATTATATTTCCTTTGCTTGGTGAAACAATTGGAAACAGAAGGTCTTGGAGACACATTCAGATTTGGTAGCATTGTCAGCTGCTTGTATTTGCTATGAATGCTTCTAGACTAACGTTTTATCCCATATAATAACTTGTGGCATGCCACTATCAATCAAAATTAACAAGTCTAAATTCAGTGTTATTACATGCAACAAATATTGACATTGTAATTACACTGAAACTGAAAAAGGCTTCATAGAAAGCAAAGTCAATATTTATGTAATTAGGTAAATACATATATAATTCAGAAGGTAAGCTCTACTGTTGGAACAACAGCATTAGGAAGAAGCTCAGCTTTACCGAGCTGACATATTGATTTTACAGTCTGAGTTTCTGCATTATTATTCATTGTTTAGGTACTACTTTCCTCTCTGTATCATTAGGAAAGATGAACAAACTAGTGATTCTTTTTTGTTATTATTATTATTCAAAGGAACTGTGATGAAGTATAAATATTTCAGTCACGGTGTTATCCTCTTTGTTAAGTTGCTTTAACAGAAGCTACAGAGAAACTTCATTTTAAAAGGAAGAACTTCTTCGTGCTTGTGTTAAAAATACTCTTTCCTCTAAAAGCAGCTTGAAAGCTGCACTTTCTGAACTTGCTCCGTGTACTCAAATCTCCCTTCAGTAGCTTTGAAAAAATGCATTAAGGGAAGAGTCATCAAAAGTCAATCATGTTGTCTGAAAAACCTGCTAGAATGAATCTGTCTTCTTTTGCTGCTGTACTTAGGCAGCAAAATATGCTGCTATTTTGTGTGGGTTTATCAATACAATGCTCTTGCCCAGAATTTGTGAAAACTAGCTCTATGAGTACAATGCAAGTGGACATACAAGGAGGAAGAGTGACAACAGATGTTGAGAAGGAAGGAATACAACTTCTCCGTATCATGCACATTAAGTAACCCGTCTAGAAAAAGATCAGTCACTCAATACTTCACTGAATGGATGTTTGGTGGGTCATCAAAGAGGGTATGACAAAGTGTTTTTTTCAGGGAAGTTTTGGAAGTAGAACAACAGAAAAATGGTTTGAGTCATTTCTTCAGAGCATTAGTGAGGAATTCCCATATTTAAAAAGACGGAATTCCAACAGACAATGAAAAATTCAACTCTCAACTATACAACAAAGCAGTTAACCAAGTGCTATGGGTATAACAAAGCAGATTTTTCCTAGTGTATTTCCAGATACACTACCACAGTAGTGAAAGATATAGCCGTATCTTAAACATCCAGGATATCAATTATTATAAAAAATATTTATAATGAAAAATATTCCTAGACCTTGCAGTTAAAGAGCTGAATATAAGCCAGCAGTGTGCCCAGGTGGCCAAGATGGCCAACAGCATCCTGGCCTGTATCAGAACTAGTGTGGCCAGCAGGAGTAGGGAAGTGATCGTGCCCCTGTACTCGGCACTGGTGAGGCCACACCTTGAATCCTGTGTTCAGTTTTGGGTCCCTCACTACAAGAAGGATGCTGAGGTGCTGGAGCGTGTCCAGAGAAGGGCAACGAAGCTGGTGAGGGGTCTGGAGCACAAGTCTTATGAGGAGCGGCTGAGGGAAGTGGGGTTGTTCAGTCTGGAGAAGAGGAGGCTGAGGGGAGACCTCATCACTCTCTGCAGCTACCTGAAAGGGGGTTGTGGCGAGGTGGGTGTTGGTCTCTTCTCCCAAGTAACTAGCAATAGGACGAGAGGAAATGGCCTCAAGTTGCACCAGGGGAGGTTTAGATTGGATATTAGGAAAAATTTCTTTGCTGAGAGGGTGGTCAAGCATTGGCACAGGCTGCCCAGGGAGATGGTGGAGTCACCATCCCTGGAAGTGTTCAAAAATTGTGTGGATGTGGTGCTTTGGGACATGGCTTAGTGGTCATGGTGGTATTGGGTTGATGGTTGGACTTGATGATCTTAGAGGTCTTTTCCAACCTTAATCATTCTGTGGTTCTGTGAAATAATTGGCTTCAGTTAAAGTATGTGATCTGAATCTGAAGGCAATGTGACTAGATAATAATTACTGACTGGAGAATTAATTAATGAAAATTGCATTGACAATATTATGGAAGATAGGAAAATAATAGATTTAATTTTATGGGAAAAGATTTTTTTTTTTTCTGTCCACCCTCAAATGAAAAATGCAGACTGTTTTTTAAAACAATGTTCAAACCTACCAATATTTTTTTTTTTGATCAGTCAAAATGCCATGAAGTATTGAATATAATCTCTAAAGTTACATGCATATACCATTAGGATTGCAGTGTAAGCATACAACAAACCTTTCACTTATTCTGTCAGACCCATAAATCTATGCCACGACTTTGACTTTATTGAAATGGGAAGTTCAGAAAATATACTTAAACATGCTCCTGTGAAAAAATCACTGAAGAGAACACTCATAAAAAAGAGCCTATTTTAACAGATCTATGTTCTTTTCTTCCAGAATGCTATGTCTTTTTTTCTTTTTGATAGTTCTAATAAGTAACCATAAATTTAATTCCTATACCTAAGCCATACTTTCTATTTAAATAAGTAGGTTCTGTTGCCTATTGTGCATCAGGATTTAAACATATATGACACCTTTCATATGCCATAATCATTAATGGAAGCGATCCTTTCCTCTAAATGAATTTAGCTTCCGTTGTTTACAGCAAACTTGGAATGAGAGCTATCCAAACATTTATAGCAGATGAGGCTAAAATCAAAAGCAAACTTGTTTGATTTTATTTTCCTTACATATTAGAAGCTGAAATTACATCATAGAAGAGGTTTTTATGTTTCTGAAATATAAATGTCTAATTTAATATCAAAATCATACTAGGCCTAATATTTTGTCTGGAAAATGGTAAAATTCAGATGTTTCAGCTGAGATTCATAGTTTAGACCTGAAGAAAAGCTAGAATTGCAGCAGAGCAGAAGATAGATCTCTTGAGAATTAAAATCCAAGTATAATGTTTGCATGTACCTATATAAAGCAAAGCTGTCAAGTATGACATATCTGTCCCCAGCATCATTTAGTGGTTGCAGTTTAAAGTATTGTCCTTCTCTGGTTTAGAAAAAATTAATCAGTAAAAGAATTTCACCTAACGTGCTAAATATTACAGTATCTCCCTGTAGTAGAACAGCTGCAGAATATTTCTAACAGTCTTTAACATCTTCTAAATATATTTAAAGCTTGTGAGAGAAATGGTACTGGCAGCCTTGAGAGCTGACTTGTTACGTTCTCAAGAATAGCTACATCAACAATACAATTTCCTTCCAATATTCAGCAAGAGCCTTTAACCTTGATTTGAAAAGTCAAACCTAAAGTTATGGTAAATTTTCATTTGACATGGAGCTTTTCTACTGAGATTGTCAAAATATTACAAAAATGGGCTATGACTTTTGAGCAGATGCTTGCCTACCAAGGGCCATGCTGGGACTTTAAACATTTAAAACATTTTAAATGGAACATTCTCTAGTAATGGCCTAGTCTGAAACCAAACCAGAAAGTGTGTCTAACTGTAGTCTAACCTCAAACACCTTGCCGTATTATCTTCTATCCGCTGAGTAACATATATCAGAAATAACGTGGCTCTTCAAGGGAAAAGGAAATTGCCAAATGAGCTGCTGTGGGAATGCTGTTGGATACAAACTGTGTCAAAGATTTAGAGAGGAGGAAGAACTGGATTTCTCTCTGCATCATTCTTATGATGTTCTGGAAGATTCAAAATACAGCCTTTATGTCACAAGCATTTTCTATGAGCCTCAAGTATGAGGAAGAATTTGAGGAAGGATTGGTCACTGTTTCAGGTAAGCAAAAAATGTGGAATGTGGCTTTTACAAGGCAAAATTCCTGTGAAGTTGTATGCAAAATTCTTCTTAGAAGGGCAAATAATTGTTCCAATAATTATATGTAAACTAAATTTTGAGATCTGTAACACATAAGCTGTGAAGAAAAGCACTGATAACTAGTTGAAGTGCTGTCCCAAAATTTGTAAGAAAGTTCATGAAGAAGCTTTATGAGAGGTTAAAGAAATACATAAAGGTCAGATGAATAGACCAAAAACCTGTTGTGCTGTAGATGAATGTTAAAATATGAATCTGGAACTGTAATTTACAATAATGAGAAACCTGGAAAAGGGTGACATGTAGGCATCTTGGTAATGAATTTGTAGATGTCAGTAGAGAGCAATGATATTTTGGGGAAGTAGAAGATAAATCTGAATGCAACTGATAAAGTAAACTGAAAATTTGTAGGCAAAGGCAAAAAGAAGAATAGCATAATAATTAAGAGTAATGAAGGAACAGTGATATCAGAACAATGGGTTCAGGAATTTGCAGCTATCATGAGCTAGGACAATCTCCTTACTGCGTAAACACCAGGTAAACACCAACACTGATTAATATTGACATATTTTTGCCGTTTGAAGGAAGAAATAATATTAGTTTGATTCCTGCAATTCACAATAATGAGGTCTCAATAACGACTTTATGCAGTTAAACTTTAAAAAAATGCATTAATTTTTTTCAACAAAAAAAAGGAGAGGGAAAAAATACTTGCTTTGCATTGTCCTTTCATAAAATAAAATGATGTATTAGTTACCAAACCCTTTTTTTTTTTAATTGGCCAATTTTTTGTTGTGTGAAAGTTTTAAAGCTTCTAATGGATATCTCCTCCCTTTCTTTTACTGTTTTATTTTTGCCAGGTTTGATTCCTAACTACATAATACCCTGAAAATGTTTCAAAACATAGTTATACTAACTAGATCACAGAGCTGTGTTTAAATAACTCAGACATGCTTCAGTTTATATGTAGTGGTTTCTGTGAAAACTTGCTTTTCCTACTTTAAATAATATGTAGATTCCTTTACTGAACAGTGGCTATATGTGAGAAAAAAATATTCAGTATATGTCAGACCATTCCCCAGCTAGTGTGTTTAGGCCATTAAACTTAAAAACATCACAAAATACTTACGAGTACCCAGTGCTTAGAAAAAAAAGTTGAAACAATGGACTCTTCCAATTGAAGTTCATGTGATGTTGGCCATGAAGTCTCAATGAGGGGAGAAAAAGATGTCTGAGAAAAACTGTATTATGAAGGGTACCTGGCAAAGGACTAATTACTTGAGGAGGTTTTCATGTTTTTATGATGGCATCTGTACTTGGAAAAGCTAAGGGATGTCTCTAAAAGGAAAGGATACGCTATATTATGCTTGAACATATGCCCTTCTTATAGTATAGCAGTGCATGTATTCACTTTCTTCAGGAAATCTGGGTGGTTTTATGATGTAGTTCAACTTTTGCCCTCTCCATTGCACAGTAAGTGAAATGGAAAAGAACAGGGGGATTGGAATGGATGATCTCAGAGGTCCCTCCAAGCTAAACAATTCTGTGATTTTATAAGTATTTCCTGTTTCACAGTTCAACATGAGTCATGAACAAACAATCAAACAAAAAAAGCCAATGGATTTCACTAACAAGTGGTATGGAAGGAAGGAATCCGCATTGCTTTACCATTCTTTGACTACATCGCTTTTGAAGATGTGAACAGTGATGTAAGAGATATCTGCTGAGAATTAAGCCAGGAATCAATGTAGTGAAAAATGTATCTCTGCTTTTTTTATTTTTAGTTTTCTTTTAATGAAGGAGAAATTAACAGCTGATCCACAGAGGCTAAAGAAATGTCAAAATTTTCAAGCATTTTTCCAATGAAGCTTTGGAGATTTTTAGGCTTTATTTTTAAAGAAAAATAAATTAAATATTGCACATTGTTTTGTCATATCTGAATTATAAATCAGTTTACTCAACTGAATTTCTTAATACTTCAAACTTCTTGTCTTTCAGTGAAGCTCTGTTTGCTACAAGGTTCATGAGAAAAGAACAGAAGTTTCAATGTTATTCATTTAGAATGAATGAAAGCTTTTGCATTATGGAACATTTTGTTATATAAGCATACATATAACTACTAGCCTATCAATGAAGTTAATGAATTAACATAGAAAACAGGTTTCACTCATGCTAAAATTGTATGTTGTAAAATAGTTTTGATTCCTACCCTCCTGCGTCTTTCTGTGAAATCTAAAATCTTAATTTGGGTGCAATAAATTATTGTATCTGGTTGTGTCAATTGCAATAGCTTGTCAGTAAAGGTAAGGTGAAAGAGAAAAGAAGGTTCAAAACGAAAATTAATAAATTTTGCCAAAACAGTAATGCCTCTGTTTCACTCTTTGAGTCTGCCTGTGACCATTGACTGATGCTTTTGAGGTGGGAGAAATGATAATATATAGTGAAAAATTTAAATAATCAGTCCATTGAGACCCCTAATTTCTGGTACTCAGTGATTTATGTATGCCTTGGAGAACAGGGATACATATTTATTATCCTTGCAAAGTAGAGTGAATGATTCTCATAATTGTCATAAACTGGTGCTACATTTCCTACAGACACTTTGCTTATGCAAGAAGAAACTAAACCAAAAGCAATGAAAAGCCAAAATAAAAAACAAAACAAAACAAAACAAAAACAAGAAACTGAAAATGTGCTTACACCTTCTCAATTGTATGAGATCATTTTTAACTATGAATGCCAAAGTCCTTAAAATACATCCATTAAAAACAATTCAGTACAGCTTTTTTAAAATCACAGATGAGCTCATGTTTTGGCAGAATGGAATTTCATCTGCTTTGCTATAGTATTTATATGAGTCAGTTTGTGTCAGAAATGATAAGGCTAAGGGTGAGCACCATCCCCAATGCAACACAAAGTAACATTATACTGATGCTGATGTACGGAGCTTAGGAAGATAGCAACACATGATATGTAAGGCATATTAATTCCACTAAGTTTGTCGTATCTGTACAGTATACATCTACAGCTAGGGTTCAGTTGGTTAAACACAGCCATCTACATACATTTTAGGTGCAAGGTATTGCACTTGGCATGCAGCTGCCCATCCAAAAGAAGCCTTATGTCTATAAAACCCTTTAAGGATGTCTTGGACATCCTAGAGCATCTCCAGTGGCTTTTGGCACTTCTGCTTAGACAACTGAATCCTGCCCTGCATTAGAGTTAGTTACTGCAGCTCCAATTATAGTGAATGTAGAGAAATAAGTAAATGCAGAAGAAGGACATGGAGTACTCGAATGTAGATCTTTAATCTGAATTTGGACAGATAAATCTTACAATTAGTCACATAACAGGTTCACCACCGAGTGACTAGTGGATATTTTCTGACACATTGCCTGACATTATGCTTTATATCTTCGTTGGAGAAAGAAAACTAAATATCAAATCATGTAGCTCTGGCAAATGGAACATATTTTAGAAATTCTGGGTAGGAAAACTTATAAAAAAAGAAAAAAAAGGTGGGGTATTGATTGAGTTCATATTTGTTTCACCTGTAGTCTTATATTTTCACTTTCATACCAAAACCCCTGCCTTTAAACATTTTTTTACTTCAGCATCTGGTGTTGAAGGGCAGGATAAAAGGCTGCTGTACTGCCATGAAAATAGTGAATGTCTGATGTGTGCAAACGTCTCTGAGAAGCCAGTACCTCATGAAAGTGTTTCCTGCTAAACTACAGGGTCATTGCAGCTATATTTACATAGCTAAATACACATCCCAGAAGGAGATCCTTCAAGCTAAGTGGTGTTGAGTGGCTTATGTCTACCGTGCTTAGAGATAGCAATACCTAGAAGAAACTGCTAAACAAATCTCCACTTCACAGTACAATGTCCTGCATCTCTTTTAAGCCACACACAGTGATGCGTTGGCTCAAAGACCTGAGTTATCATTTTGTTTGTTTGTTTTTTTTGGGTTCAAAGTGCCTGAAAAAAACTGGAGGGCTGTGCTGCAACCCACCAGGTTGTGTTTTTATAACATGAAGCTGAAGGAGTGCATTACAGGCTCTGGGATATGATATCCAGGCATGGGAAAGTGTTTTGAAAATAAAAAGCCTGCTGCTGAGGGACTTTGTAGGGCAGAGAAATCCAAGCCTTTGGCCGTCTGGTTTGTGTTGCCTTTTGGAAGCAGTCCTTAGAATGAATTATTCACAGAACTTGAGGGTTTTTTTGGAGAGACGAAGATGGTTTTCCTTAACGCTGAGCCATGGAATGAACTAACATTTATGCAATGTGGTCAACAGGAACTGAAACCAAGAGGCAGTTCATAAGTTAAGTTACTTGACAATGTAGACATAGCCAGTGAAGTCACTGAAATTTGGAGGATTGCTTAGTATCACAGGAAGATCCTGTACTGTGATATAAATTCTAGCAGCAAATTCTTAATGTCCTCATGAGCCTCACCTCCGTACCAGGCCAGTCATTTCTTTCAGTGAAATGCAATCATGTGGGTTTTCATGATTGCTTCTAAGAAAAGTAGCTCAGCAAAGCTGTATCAGACCCCGGACCTTGAGTCGGACTACCAAAGGACTGAACTTGATCTATATGCCACAAAGTGATATGGAACAGGGAGATGATGGTCGCTGAGGAGCCAACCCAACAGAAGTTATACATTTAGCTTGCCTCCACAAAGGGAGATCATCAGTGACTGGGATTTTTGTGTCCATATGAAGTGCAGTGATAATCAATCCATCATCAGAGTTCTTTATCTCTCATAGTAACTTCCTTGTGCTTCATCCACTCTATTAAGTGACAGAGTTTTCACCATTTTACCCAGGGAAAACTATGTCACTTTCCATATAATGTAGCATGCTGTAGCATGATGCAGGTAAGAAATCTTCGAAATACAGTGTACTGAGCTTTTGTCACTTTTTGCTCTCTGTCTACACACTAAACATAGATATTGTTATGAAGAAAGTTTCTGGAATAGGTAACTGGTACTTATTTGGAGGAAATAATTTGATCTAGAATCTTTCTTTTCAAATTTATATATTCTAATGATCATTGTAATAATACACAAATCAACACAAATATCAATTATAAATGCAGAGGGAATACCAAGATGCAAGTAATCTCACCTACAAACAAAGGAATAGTATTACTGTTATCGTTAGAAAACAATTAAGAAGTCTGCTTAATGGCATTAGCTAAGAGAATTCTGCATGATTAACCATATATTAGGAAATGATTCCAACATATCATGTTTAACTGCACATATTTTATGCAAACTGTATATATGAGAAACAGAGTGCAACCAATGATCTTAACATAACTCTGGCAAGTCATTTTAACTACAAGAGAAGCAGACATTAAGTCTCTAGTCTATTATTTGAAAGTTTTCTTTCAAAGTTGACAGTGGCATTTGTTTCACATTATACATTAATGAACTCAGTATTTCCATTTAGAAAACAAAGCTTTGATGATTTAATGTAACACAAACAAATGGTGTTACAAACCAAAACATTATCGTTTATTTTGCATTCTTAAGAATCAGAAAGAAATAACATTATTTGTTGAAATGGTTAATATATACTTTTTTACTTGGAGGTCAGTTTTAGCACATAGCAAAGTATTGGATGGCTAGAAAAATTGGTTTTATTTTTCATACAGAGGCTAAAACCTAATTTTATTTTTCATCTGAGGTAGAAAGAACCACAGTAACCTTCATTAGATCTATTCCTATTGCTTTCTCACGCAATAACTTCCAAATCCATGTTTATTATAAGACATGTTTGTTATAACTTCAATGCTCTAGGGTGCTGGAATCAGCATTGTCAATAATGCCTGTTTTAAATGAAGAAATCAAAATTTCAATCCTTTTAACTGTTGAAGAACTTTTAACTGTTATCATTAACCTATGCAAAGGCTTTGCAGTCAATACAGAATTATAATAGAGCTAAAGTACCATAAATCAGACAAGTAAAAGTAAGCAAATTCTTCATTCTTTTCTTTGAATTTTCATCTGATCAGTGCTAATTTCCTTCCTATTAGTCGGATGTTCCATATACTACTGTCCTTTGAAACAATTTACCCATGTGATTAATTTTTAATCTTTTTTCAATTTGCTGTAGGACATTTGCAATCAACAATTCCGGTTTATACAAAACTACCATCTAAAAGAGAGAGATGAATTTGAACTGAAAATCCTGAAAGTAATGTTTGAACTTGATTTGAGACGGAATGTTGCCAATAAGGCCCATTAAGAAAATGAAATACATTTAATTTTTTTAAAAAATCATTCAGATTCCTGAGATTTATGGTCCAATTTCACTGTAGCAACTTGTTATTTTACTGTTTGTCCGTATGCTGCTTTTAAAATAAGGTATACAATCAGTCTTTTCCGGAAGAGAAATCTGAACTATGACAATTTCCACTGTTAACATGACTAAGTAACTTTGGCAGTTTTTTTCAGGTCAGGCCACCTAGAATTCCAACCATTCTCCTTTCTGTTAAAAGAAACATAGCCTGTAGATTAGCTTAATCCCCCAAAACATGGATACATTAAACTGTCCTTCTTAATTTTTGCTGTAAAGCATATTTAATGACAAATTTCCACAATTTAAGCTGATTTAAGGCAGGACTGCTTACAGACATTTTCTCATCATGTCTGACTGGTGGGGACTATAAACCCTCCTGGTGGCATGCACTGGCACATGCAAGATCCCTGTAGTGAACCTGTTCCCAGAGGTAAGCCATGAGATCTATGATTTTTCTTGCTGAGTTGGTTTTACTGCCCCTTGAGCTTACTGTTAGAACCGCCCTACAGTGGGATCAGGTAAGTGCTGGCAAGAGGAAGAAGGATCGTGCTGCTATAATGTTGGAAAGGACTTAAACTGTCAGCTAATCATAACATCGCAAAACACCCAGAAACAGACTGAGAAAAACATATAATCCACTGTTGATATCGGACCTGAACCCACATGAAAGACTGTATTACTGACAGAAAAGGAAGTGTGGAGCAGT
>NW_010522460.1:0-4649 GCF_000687285.1 Phaethon lepturus
AAGGGACCTAAAATGACCATCTAGTCCAACTGCCTAACGATTTCAGGGATGACCAAAAACATATTACTAAGGGCATTGTCCAAATACCTCTTAAACACTGACAGGCATGGGGCATCGGCCGTCTCTCTAGGAAGTCTGTTCCAGTGTTTGACCACCCTCTCAGTAAAGAAATGTTTCCTAATATCTAGTCTGAACCTTCCCTGACTCAGCTTTACTATTCCCACACGTCCTGTCACAGGATACCAGGGAGAAGAGATCAGCACCTCCCTCTCCATTTCCCCTCCATTCAGCTGTCAGTGTTTTAGGTTCTTTGGGTGAAATCTGATGTTCTTTTTCAACGTAAGTTGGCTTTACAGTTTCAAAATCAGCAATATTAAAACTGAGAATAACTTGTTAAATTATGTAAGTCTGTTTCTGTGCTAGTGAATCACTGTTGTCCAATTGAAAATTTCTAGCATTTTGTTTAGTTTTAAAATTTAAGGTGATGAATTTTTCTGCATATTCTTTGCCATGCTGTTTAACTGCCTCATACATTTCACTAATAATTTTTCCTGGTATACAGACTCAATTCATAATGTCTCATAATTGCATTAATATCACTTCTACTTATATTATAATGTACCTCGGAATACATCTGCTTTTTTTTTTTTAGACCCTCCCCAAATAAACAAAAACAAAACCCCCAACGTTCCAGCAAAACATTTAAGCATTGGGCACTTAACATGAATTTAAATGCTTATCTTTGTGTACTTGCGCAAAGTTCATCCCTGCTAAGTGAATAATTGGCTGAAACCACAGAATCACAAAATCACAGAATGGCTGAGGTGGGAAGGGGGTCCTTCTTTGCCAAGCCTCTGCTCAAGCAGGGCCACCTAGAGACAGTTGCCCAGGAACATGTCCAGGTGGCTTTTGAATATCTCGAAGGAATGAGACTCCACAACCTCTCTGGGCAACCTGCTCCAGTGCTCAGTCACCCTCACAGTGAAAAAGTGTTTCCTGGTGTTCAGACGGAACCTCCTGTGTTTCAGTTTGTGCCCATTGCCTCTTGTTCTGTCACTAGGCACCACTGAAAAGAGCCTGGCTGGGGGAGTTGGCTGGGGAGGGGCCATGGTTCGGGAACTAACTCGGCATCGGTCAGTGGGTGGTGAAGCAATTGTGCTGTGCATCACTTGTTTTGTATATTCTTCTATTATTACTATTATTGTTGTTGTTGTCATCGTCATCGTCGTCATCGTTGTCATCATCATCATCATCATCATCATCATCATCATCATCATCATCATCATCATCATCATCATCATCATCATCATCATCATCATCATCATCATCATCATCATCATCATCATCATCATCATCATCATCATCATCATCATCATCATCATCATCATCATCATCATCATCATCATCATCATCATCATCATCATCATCATCATCATCATCATCATCATCATCATCATCATCATCATCATCATCATCATCATCATCATCATCATCATCATCATCATCATCATCATCATCATCATCATCATCATCATCATCATCATCATCATCATCATCATCATCATCATCATCATCATCATCATCATCATCATCATCATCATCATCATCATCATCATCATCATCATCATCATCATCATCATCATCATCATCATCATCATCATCATCATCATCATCATCATCATCATCATCATCATCATCATCATCATCATCATCATCATCATCATCATCATCATCATCATTTTTTCCTGTCCTATTAAACTGTCTTTATCTCAACCCACGAGTTCTACCTTTTTTTTTCCTGATTCTCTCCCCCATCCCGCTGGGGGGGCAGGAGGGTGAGCGAACAGCTGTGTGGTTGTTTTAGGTACCTGCTGGGTTAAACCACACCAACATCTAATTACTGCTGACAAAAACATCTGTTTTTTCTGTCACACTTGAACAGTCTTATTCAAAGTAATGTGGGTTTTTTTCAGAATTTTCATATCAAATTTTCCTTAGGTGTCATGGTTTAACCCCAGCTGGCAACTGAGCACCACACAGCCACTCACTCACTCCCCCCACCCAATGGGATGGGGGAGAGAATCGGAAGTGTAAAAGTGAGAAAACTCATGGGTTGAGAAAAAAATAGTTTAATAATTAAAAAGTAGTAGTAGTAGTAATAATAATTTGTAAGAAAAAGAGGACAAAAAAATAACAAAGAGAGAGAAAAATAAAACCCAAGAAAGAAAAGTGGTACCGATGAAAACAATTGCTTACCACCAACTGACCGATGCCTAGCCAGTCCCCAAGCAGTGGCACCCCTGCCAACCTTCCCACTGGTTTTATTGCTGAGCATGACATCATATGGTAGGGAATATCCCTTTGGTCAGTTGGGGTCAGCTGTCCCAGCTGTGTCCCCTCCCAACTTCTTGTGCACCCCCAGCCTACTCACTGGGGGTGGTGTGAGAAGCAGAAAAAGGCTTGACACTGTGTAAGCACTGCTCAGCAAGAACTGAAACATCCCTGTATTATCAACACTGTTTTCAGCACAAATCCAAAACCTAGCCCCATACTAGCTACTATGAAGGAATTTAACCCTATCCCAGCCAAAACCAGTACATTCAGTTAACAATGAAGTTTAGAACGTCATTTCATAGTATATGAGTTAATGGTGGAAAAGGAGGAATAGGAATTTTATAGAATGCAGCGAGGATGATGAAAGTGTTCTAACTAAAATGTTGTTAAAGAGCTCTTGTAGATGATGCATCACATGCATGAGAAACAGACTCTTCTAGGATTACACTGAATTTTTTTAGGACCTACTCTGACAGGTCAAAGGTTGCCTGTTAACAGCACATGTAAGTTGTGATTTGGAGGCTTATATTATAGAGTTAAATTGGAGTTAAAAAAAACAAACAGAAAAGGACCATATAGATGACCAAATGAAGTTTTCGTCCTTACTAAATATAGTTCCTAAGCTTGGTGTGAAGTATATAGTTCTTGTGCTTCCAGATGGTTCTGTCTTTGGCATTGAAAATACCCATACTCTCAAGGGCATGCATCTCCAGTGTTAGTACTCCACTTAGCATATTACAGACTTGCAGCACAATATTACATTCTGTTTTATTTAGTAAATGTGAGAATAGGGATGTCCCATGACTGAGAGTAAACGAAACCATTAGATGCACTGAAGCACTAGTCATTCTTTTTATAAGGTAAACTATCCTATATTTCTGGTGTTCTTGTTTACAGGTACAGCAAGTACAGACTGTGCAACAGGTACAGCATGTCTACCCAGCCCAGGTTCAGTATGTGGAGGGAAGTGACACAGTCTACACAAATGGAACTATGTAAGTTGGTTATTGATCAAAATTAGAATGTTTACTAAAATATGAAGTTAAATGCACATTCTTTTAATGACGTCATATGGGCTACTGTATTTTAAGTAGCAAAGAAAAATGTTTGAACAAAAAATTTATTTTTTGTCATTTAAAATCATTATTTGAGTGAAAACAAGTTGAATTCATATCACTTGAATTAATCTAAAATGAATTCAGGTAATTGTTACAGTTGGACATAGTGTGAAGCTATATATGCATCATTTTGTTGTTTGGGTAAAAAGCGTAAGTTTATGGACAACTTTTAAGTTATGCTGATATGAAGGATTATCTAAACTTGTCATAATATGATCATATATGTAATAAAGAGGTCTTCGTGTGTGCCTCCTATTCTTCTAGTTGAAATTCTACTGACAATTTCCTAAATTGCTGAGGCAGCTGCAGTCATTACTTACAGAAAACAATTATTTAAGTTCTTTACTGTGTTTAGTTCAATGAGATACATATTTAATTTTTTTCTGAAGGAAGGGAGAGGAACAAGAATATGCCCTTTTGCTTCTCTCTTAGACTATTCTATTTCCTGTCCTTTTCTCGCTTCAATGAACATGCTTTTCTGCTATCAAGTTCCTTTCTCCATGTGCAAACTTAAAATCATAGAATAATTTAGGTCAAAAGAGACCTCTGGAGGTTATATGGTACAACCCCCATACACACTCAGAGTAGAGCTAACTTTGAAGTTGCTCAGGGAGGACCTTCCCTCTCTTTTTCCAGTTACCTCTAAATATATCCCCTTGACACTTTTGATGTGTTATGAGGTTAAGGAAGAAGCAAAAGGCATGTAGAAAACTCGTTTGGTGCCAGCAAATATGTATTTATTGATCATAATCTGGCATTGACACAAAAAAGTCAACAACACTATTGAGTTCAGAGACTGATGTTAACATTTGCAGCATCCTCTCCACTGGCGTATTTTGCCAAATTCATTCTTCAGTTAACCTTTTCCCACACACTCTCTTGTTGCCTGATTTTCTTTGCTCTCATAATATTTAATCAATATTTTGTCCTAAATGGGTACGTTAAGATGTGTTTATTATTAATAACAATGCATCCTTGTTTAAGATACTGTAAAAACTGAAAGTCACTCATAACATTGTTAAACTGTAATCAAAGATTGAAAATTTCTATGAAGAATGCCTTATCAGGATAACTTGTTTTTGAAAAATGTCGGCCAAAGACACTGAACTGTTGAGACAAAAGAAAACATATTTCTTCATCCACGCTTGTGTAAGTTGAAGTGAAGTCACCGAGGCGAAGGGCTCCGGAGCGGAGGAT
>NW_010522461.1:0-8266 GCF_000687285.1 Phaethon lepturus
TGGGGTTGTTGTGACCCAAGTGCAGGATCCACCAATTGGCCATGTTAAACCTCATACAGTTGACCTCAACCCATCGATCCAGCCTGTCCAGATCCCTCTGCAGAGCCCTCCTACCCTCCAGCAGATCAACACTCCCACCCAACTTGGTGTCATCTGCAAACTTACTGAGGGAGCACTTGATCCCCTCATCCAGATCACTGATAGATACTGAACAAGACCGGCCCCAGAACCGAGCCCTGGGGAACACCGCTTGTCACCGGCCGCCAGCTGGATTTAACACCATTCACCACAACTCTCTGAGCTCGGCCGTCCAGACAGTTCTTTACCCAGAGAAAAGACATCTGTAACATATTTAGTGAACAGACATTTTGCATTCCCTGGTGATTGCCTGGTACTGCCAAGAGACACTCTCCAAAAGGGTGTTTTGGGAGAAGAGGTGGGGTGGGTCATTTTAATTGTTTCCATTCTTGATGGACCATACAATATCAGGACTTCATAACACGTTTGCTTCTCATTGTCACTACCTATTTTTAGTATTTTCTGCATGTGTCTTCCAAAAGTATCTCCTCTGACAGATTTCCCACCCCACTTCTCTGAGCAGCCTGGAACTCCTATGCTTTAGAATTATCCCGTTTCATTTTAATTATATCTTTATTTTAGGATTCTCTCAATTGCCCCAACTCAAGATGGATGAGCTCGTAGTCTCTCAGAATTCTGATTCTCTCCAATATATTCCTATGCAAGAACAGAAACTTAGTGCTAGAACACAGAATCATCACTTAATTTAACTTGCTGTTACTTATTATTAGTTTCTCTTGTTCATATTAATGTGTTAAAGATAAAATCTGTATACAGATACACACATTTATCTAAATCTATAAATAGTAAACATGTAAGACTAAACAGTAGTTAACCACTCACTGAATAGTGAGAGATACAAATTTGATTACCTCATTTAATACCAACTTAATTTGTTTTACCCTGAAGTAAAAACAAATGTGTTCATATTTTGAAGTCAAGACCAAATAAAAAATGTTTCATAGGACTGAGACAACAGTTCATAATTTTCCAGAGAAAGAATGCAGGGAGGAGGAAATTAAACAAGCATTCTTGCATATATTTCCTGATGTTATTTTCATTATGGAGAAGTAAAATTACATTTACTCCCTTGACAGCAAAGGTCAAACAATCTGATAAAATGTAGTTAATGCACTGAGAATGATTGATGCTTAAATGAAAAAGTCATGTTATTTTATGCAGCAAAAAGTGTTCTCTCCTCTTTAGTCTCTCCATATCTGTAATATATTTTTGCTTAATGTAACAAAAGGGTCTACAACCAAACTAAAGGTCAGAAGAGCCTTCTAGATTATGTAGTCACATATCTAATAAAGATTTAGCCATCCATGATGTTTTCATAATGGTAACACACCTCCTTTGTTAAGTACTTGAAGTACTTAGTTCAATCACAGTATTGCTCTTTACCCTAATCCTCATCCTGCACGACTACTCACAGGTCTATTTTATAAATTCCATGCTTCTCTGAAAGAAGCGGCACTAGATACTACCGGTAACCATATGTACAATAAGACAAATGCACCCATTGAACTCCTAACATCTCACAGGATCCTATTTAAAACCTCTTGGAATCAATCCTGAACATGGCTTTTTAGCCTTGGAAACCAAGGAACTGGTGGTCACTCATCATTGTAGGTAAGTGCATGCTCTCAAGTCTCTTCAATATCCATATGTGTAAAAAAAACCCAAACATATGTATATATATAGTCTTCCAAAGAGCATACAATTCATGTAGTATTCAGTACAGTTATGCTCTTCTGTTACAGAAGCATTTTACAGAGTTGCAGAACAGCTGTCAGTGGTTACTACACATGAAGTTACTGGGATGGTCTAGAAAAACATTAAAAAAATGCTCCCTTGAAACACATCAAGAACACTACTTGCTCAACCCACTAGCTGAACAGTTGTTTGCTGCCTTGACCTAGTGATTCTGCTCCTAGACCTTAAAGTAGGACAAGAAGTGGGATGATAGAAAACCCAAGGACGTGCGAGATTTTTTTCTGAAGTTGCTTGCTTGTTCATCTGGCAGCATTAGTTTAATTTCATGGCAATAGAGCTGTAATAAGTGATCAGTTACTCAGGGGTTCTGTATAAAAATCACTATGAGACAGACAGACCACATAAATCAGATATCTAACAGTGCCATGTAACATGGTTTTAAATATGTGCACCATTGAATTAAGCTGTACTGACTGAACCAATATTGATGCTAACCTATTTATAAGCATTGTCTTTCAGGATAGCAGTAGTTTACTACTTTCAAATCCAGTTATGATCAGCAATAGCATGTTTTCTGGTGTAGACATCTAATACAAGTTTTCCACTGTTTTTTTTTTTTTTTTTAATTTTTCTCTTCCTATTAAAAACACACTTTGGTTTGGCAGCTCAGATTTGAGGTTACCTCAGACTGCCAAATCACCATTATGGAATTTTATTCCTTTTTTTCAGCTCAGGAAGATTGACATGTGAAATACTCTCTAGCAACCACTTGCAGTGTCTGAGAAGTAATGACTATTCTCTATTCTGCGTACATCAAAAGAAGCATCTGAGGTATTAGTGATCAGCAAAATAATGTGAATGCTAACTTTTTTTTAATAGTAATATGTATACAATTGCTCATTGGCCCAAGAAACTAGTCAAACCCTAGGATATTGTTGGGCTATGCCAAATGTAAAGAGAAGCATGTGACTATTAAGTTGGCTCTTTCTTTAGTACCGTTCTATTTATTTACAGCATTATAACCAATGAAATGTAAGCAACAGAAGCAAGTATCATGGGTAAGAAATTCAAGTCCAGTTTCCATCCTTTGTAAATTGCAAAGCCAGTCCCTTTCATTGACACACAGCCAAGCCGCTGTCTGTCTTTAGTTCTTTCGTTTGGCCTTCCGTGGGTTTTCTGTCACCTTTGAACCAGTGACCTGGCTCCTGCCTATTTAGACTACACCTATAAAACTTCTTGGCTTTTTTGACATCGCTTCTACTCTCTCCTGTGATCCTGATCAGGGTCCTGAACAATATTTCTATAGCCTCTGATACTGCTGTAGAAAAAAAGCATTTAATTGCTTCCTATGTAACCCGAAAGAAAGCTTCAGCAAAGTCTAGATGATAGACCAACGATTCATTTGTGGCCAGCTGCCACAACTCTGCAACACAGAAATATTATTTGCTGAAGGAAAACAAAGATTAAATTTCATGCTTTCATTTTCTGATAAAACATCCAGCACTGTCAGAATCAGCCATCAAACTTACATTAAGTCTCAGAGCTATTTCCAGGTGTAGCTTTACCAAATGAAATATGAAGCCGAAAAAAAAGGATGGGGTACAAAAACAATTTCTGGTCGTCTTCACCATTTGCTTCAAAGCATACTGAAATACCATGCAAATGCATAATTCTATCCTGTAGTATTACACACCTTAGACATACACCATTCTCTCATCATCCTTACGACTCATTTTAGCTGAAAATCCTGGAGGTCTTGGGGATAGTAATCTCTGCAATAAAATCTTCATTTTCCCCCCACCCTTAAATCATTGTCAAAACCCTCTTGACTTCAAGACAAGCAAAATTTCATCCTGTATACCAAATATATTAACACCCCTGTGCACCATGAAAGTCGGCACTAAAGCAAAAGAGCCTTGCTGTTTGTTTCCTGGTTGTTACACCTCTAATTTTAATGCAAATTAAAGTTAGACTTGGCTACTGAGGCCTTGTTTCCTTGCAAAAACAAACAAGAAAGTGCTTGCTTTAGATAGAAGTTACAGAAAATAAAAGGGTTTTCTTTCAAATTTAAAGCAATAAAAATACTGAGCAATATCATCCTAAAAAAGGTTGAATGTTCAATTCCAGAAAATTATTTTAAGGAGGAATTGGGGACATAGACCACAGTTGTTGTACTCATGACTTTTCTCCACTGTAACACTGTATTCAGTCAATCAGTGACAGGTTGAAGTTTGGACTGTTATTCTTCAGCAATACATGGCAGCAAGTTCTCTTTTTTATCTCTTCATTTTCAAACGAATAACAAAACCGTCTTCTAACCATGTCCTCACTCTTCAGCCTAACCCATCACTGTGTAGCCGAGTTCCTTCAGGGCTAATGGAGTGAGTACCATCTGCTATCAATACTGTCCACACACTCCCCAGTCGAGACTTATTTCAGGCCAAGTTTCTTTTCTGAGTTAACAGGAGGTGACAAGCCTGGCAGTTCGCAAATTTTCTCTGCATGACTCATTCAGCCCGGCTGACCAGACCCATGCCAATGAGAATGTGCCAGCTCACCACAAAAACATTTTTGAATAATTTTAAAACTTCAGAGCTCGGTGTGCCAGGTAATACAACTCATTGTTTAATTATGGCGCTAGCAGAATCTATATCCATCTACTACAAACACTGTTGACTGCAAAATCATCGTCAGACCTAACTTTATAAATAAGGCAAAAGGAAAAAGAAGCGAGATTCCACAAAGCCAACTTAAACTTAGTCAGCAGTGACCATTATCTTTGAAAGAAACCTAAACATTCACAGGAATAAACGAAGCCTCAAAATCAAGAATGTATGAAATGTACTTAAAACATTATAACTAGTGTCATCAGTCTTGGTGATGCAGATGAAAACAAAAAGTTTCATGTCCTGAAATTTTTCAAAGACAATGCTTATCTTCATTTTCTTTTTAGCTTGCTTGTGGAAGTGTATCACCAATACCATCCCCCCAGGAAGGCAGAAGTGAATCAAAGAGGTGCCTCAAAACAAGCAAAGACAAAAATATCTGGAACACTGGCTTCTGTGATAGGTCATGCCACACTCTGCCATCACTGAAAGCCCTTCAAACTAGTTAGACCAATCTAACTTGGAAAAGCACACCAAGTCTTCCTACACACAAGTATTTTTGAACAAATCCATTATTAACTGCAGGATTGTGTCTGGTGATCCCAAAGACTGTTGAAAATCCAGCCGCAAAGTCGCATTTGTGTCAGTTTAAAACGAGTTTTTAACCTAAAAGGAGATCGGGGTGGGGTTTGTTTTGTTTTTAAATGTTTAATATACTGAACTTGTAGCAATTTTTAATTAAAGAAACTTTGCCAGGCTTGAATAAAACCAGCCCGATTCTTTAAACAGTTCTCACCAACAGGAGAATTGCTAAATTCAAAAACCATGTAAATAACAACTCTGAAGAGCAGGCCACTACATTTAGATGCTTTGGAGTTGATGCAAGTCCCTGGTTCAACATTAAGTCGGGGATGTAGGCACACTTTGAGCATCTCAATACTCCTTGTTTGAATACAGTCAGTCTGACATATTTCCATGAATTACCACAACTCAGGCATAGCAAGCGTTGCAATTTTATTAGATACTTTAATAGATATGGACAAGCAACTGTTAGGAGTTTTGTGACTACCCCAATCTTTCCACATGCCATAGAAGATTGGCACCGTGCTAGAATAGGTAGTGTAATGAAAGTCCAGTTGGAGTAGCAAGAATGGTCACTGAATTAAGATTCTATTAAAAGAAGAAAAAACATGCACACAGCCCCATAAGGGTTTGGGATTCTTTTTAGTTTCTTCCACTATATGTTATGCTTTGACAACCGGCTGTGTTCAGAGCGCCACAAATTATGAACTGCCCTTTGTTCCAGGAATCTTTCCGTCTTAATTTTGACAAGTCTCGGATTTTTTTTTTCCAAATATGTTGCACCATGATTAACTTACTGCTTCCTTTAGAGATTTATTTCAGCTACACAAGAAAATTTTCTGTTTGATAACCCAAGAACATCTTCTGCCACCCTCGTACAAGCATGTCCTTGTCCTTTCCTCATACCTTGTTAGCACCTTCCGTTCACTGCGAGTTAGCATTTGCTACGCTATGACCACCAAAGGCGACAGTCACCATCTGTACCCTAGCAGCTTCATGGGCCGGGCAGCTGATTTTGGAATTCCTCCAAACTGGCAAAAACACATCGTCCACCGCGTCACAGACTGCTTTCCGTGCAACCTGCCGTGACTGGCCCCAGCTGCACCTGACGCAACAACTGCTTGGACAGCTCCAGCCAGCGCTCCTGATTTCAAAGCCCTGTACGGTTAAACTATGCATGCTGGTCTCATCCTGGTTATACCGTGGTCATCTGAGACCACTGATATGTTGTCACGATCCCAAACATTTGCTACATCTCCTTTGGACTTCAGAAACCGAATCCTGATTCAAACTTCCATATAGCACCTTTATACTAGACCTTTTTTCCCCGTTTAATATCACCCTCTGATATTCTATTATGTAAGACTTGAGCTGCAATATTTTTAGGTGTCACATCTGCTGAAAACCTAAAAACAACTTAAAAAATAAACACTAAAGATTAAATATATTTCTTGTCCCCTGCCATCTCTTGCATCTCTTTAGCTAAGGTGCAAGTATAGCTGGGCGGGCCGGGGTGGGGGACAGTTTAGACAAACGTTGGATTGTTGCTGTTACTGGTACTTCAAGAATTCAGAATCTTATCTTGGATATCAGGTGCTAGACGCTGCTCCATCCACCATCTTTGGGGTCTGCCAGCAGTTCTGAGCTAACTACAAAGGCTGTAACCCTCCTTGCCCTTTCTATACTTACATTTGTTTCAGTTTAGAAGAGTTTTTAACCTAAAAGGAGATCAGGTTATCGGGTTGGCCATGTTCTATATCTTTTTATGAAAGAAAGGGAAAAGTAGGCTTCACTTCATTTTCTGACGCAATTCGTGTGTCTGGTTATTTCAGCGTGACAGTTCTATTGCAGAGATTAGGAAATGCATGAGCTATAAAAAAGCTGTCAGACTTTCTGGCTAATTAGTGAGTGCTCATAAATTAAGCATTTTAGGCTAAATACCAAGCCAGATTTTTGTTGTTCTAAGGGACAACAGATGAAGAGAAGACTGCCGATAAGAAGATGCCACAAAAGACCAACACCACCAGCATTTTTACATTCCTGTAAAACATCAGGCAAGGAATTTGTGGGCCCTTCCCCTGAAGTCTGAGTTCTCATTTCCCAAGTTATCAGGGTTTCCTCTCTCTTCATTTGCTTCCTTGCGTCCTAGTCCCACTTCAGAGTTCACCTGCCTAAGTGACCTCATCTCTTAACAGATACGTGGGAGGCCCTGTACAAGACCTCTATTTTCTCAGCTGCCAACCTTGCTGTGCCCTTACCATTATGTCATCAGAGGAACAAGAAGAGAGAGAAATGAAGGGCTGACCCTAACAAGCTCTGCATCAACATCACTGCACCGTGCTGAGTCTGCTGCCTGGAGCGTGTTCCGATGACAAAACCTTCCCTTAAAACGATGCAGGGTACAGACTACACACGAGACAGTCGTTCCACAGGCTTTCTTTACCAAGCAAAGACGCTGCTGCAATTGGTTCTTCAGATGTTTATGGGCATAGGAGATTAGCTTTCTAAGAATAAAGGTGGCAAAATAATCAAACTGTTCTAAAGGTGACCTGCCATCATCTCTTCCAGACAGACCATAAACAAACGGTGTCAAAACTGGAAGGATTAAGCGTGCCATCTCTGCAGCAGCCAGGATACGATGTTTTCACTGTCCCACCCTTTTCAAACAAACCCCAGAAAGGGCAGGCCGTGGTTTTCTTGGCTTTTGGTGTCTTGCAACCAAGAAAACGGCTCAGTTCCAAATGTAGAACTTCAAGGAATATTGCTCGTAGGACCATAATGAACTAAATATTAAGCAGATAATGCATTTCATTAGTTTAGGAATATCTAGTTTCATTTGGAAATTGCACTAACAGGTCCAGAATGCCTGTTGACATATTCCTTCTGTGCAAGTCAGGTGCTGCTTCCAGAAGTTTCTCAGTAAGACAGCTAGTTTTCTTCCTCTTCTTTTTTGGCACTGCAATAAAATGGGTGTACTGGCAGGTAGCCCGAGGACCACATCCCCATTCTAACGAGGTGTTCCAGGGCTGAGCAGAAAACAATTCTCCTGCACAGGCCCTGGGTGTCTAGTATACAAGTGTAACACTGGTATTTTTATAACTAGAACCAGTCATGACTACTGAAGGCACAGACTGAACAGCCTTGAATGTCATAGCTTTGGGAAAAAAATGGAGTTACTTGGAAACCTCAACAGGATCAGGATATAGCAACTCCAGGACCATACTTCACCATGTCAAATGCAGATTCCACGTTCAGTAAAAGACTTCCCAAAGTAGCAGGGAAAG
>NW_010522461.1:8297-48620 GCF_000687285.1 Phaethon lepturus
GATACTTCTGTGGATGATTTCTGGGTAAAGAAACCTCTTTTGCCACAGGCTCCAAGTAGGCACATGCTTACAGCACTGGTATCTGTATGAGAAACAGGTTTCTACACTGTCTGGTTGTTTTGCAAGTAAGCATCTCCTGAAGACATCGAGCCATATGAAAAGTAGCCAAAATGCACAAAGTCAGTGCTGGACATGGGCTTGCCTTTTTTTTTTTTTTTTTTAAGAAAAAAAAAACAGAATGCAATGTTAGTCACCCCTAACGCTCAAGCTAAAAGGCAAATTTCTGCCCTCCTAGAATACTGAAATCTGTATACTCTTGTGAGCACGTACTTTGAGAGTTCAAGGCTGACTACCTTACCTAGGTAGCAATGGGGGAGTGCAATAATTTTAGGGCCCTGAAGTTTTGGAAGGGTTGTGTTCCACCAGCTCCCCATGATAGCAAAGCCAGGGTAGGACAGCATGCTGTTACAAACCTCAAACTGGCACAGCACGTGCGACTGCTGTTACTCCTACTTTGAAGCTACATGGAGGAGGGAAACTGCAATCTACCTGTGAACACACGACAACAGGGCTCCCTTGCCAATCCAGCGGGTATATCTGCACCTGCTGGGATAAAGTTTGGGTCTCGTTGCAGCTGCAGAAACAGCCGAAAGGTGCCAGAATGCCAACTCGCGTGTCAGAGTGTGGCTAGAGCCGCTAACCACACTGTGCCGGTGCCAAAAATAAGTGATAGCACATTTCATTTGCTTCGCAGCCCGGTAAGCAGATTCATTACAGGAAACATTACAGTACTATAAGGAAAAAAACCATCTTCCTAATTCAGCATATTCATATTGTCCTTGCTATCTGGTGCTTCTGCAAAATTCCCCATGCCAAAACAGTAATGTGGCAGTCTGAAAGGCAATACCTGATCTCTGAAGAAAAAAAAAAAAAAACCTAGACGTACAAGAACTTCATAACTCAAAATAATCCAAGGTAATGCTCACAAGTGGTGAAAACCCCAGTAATAGCAGTGGGATTTACTACGGGTTTATGGTTAGAAGTGTGATTAAGCACCCATCCAAACTGGGGCAAGCTGCTGAATTAGGTGTCAAAGCAGGTAACTACTGAAGTTTGATAACACAGTATTGTATTAACCCCCAGTCACTTTATGAGAGGCTCCTTGTAGAACAAAAAGCTAGTATCAAAGTCAAGAAAAAAATAGATAAATGATTATGTAAGTTTAAGAAATAAGGCACACTTTAGTGCTATTACATTTTGAAATTACCTTTTTCTAGACTTCTACAGCATATCTTATTCATGCCTTCTCCAAAACCTAAGCTTCTGAAAATTAACTGATTTTTGCTGAACAAACTCAAACTTATTGCATGAAAAAGAATTTTAAAAATTATCAAAACACAAGCCAGGCTTTTGTTTTTTCCTATTGTTTAAAAGACTGTAAAAACATAGTGCAATTACACAGGACGAGTATCTCGAACCTATCCTCTCCACATAAATTTCCAGCTACTGTAAACAGACCTCTACCCACTAGACTTAATGATACGGAGAAATGCCACACTTTGCAATCTGGAAAGAACGTACTTCATACAGCTTCCAGATGAAAGCCAGAGTGAGCATAGTGGCCAAATCTACATTTGGTACAAACTGGTGCTGCCCCACTTCACCACTGTGTTTTTTTCCAAGGAATGTCAGCTGAGGAGACATTAAAATGTAGCGATGTCTTTGCATCCCAATAATCTGTAAGTGGGAACTGCAGATAAGCCATTATAGCAGGACAGAAAATTAAATCTACAAGGCATTGAGGGACCACAGACCCTGTGGCTTACAGGGCTTTTGCACAGCCCATCTTCAGCACGCTTTAGTAAAAGCTAGTCAGCGAAGAATGCGAGTTGTGCCCATACAGGTGTGTAACAGAAGGTGACAATCTCAGGGCAGGTAGGCTCCTGGTGGCACATAAGGCCAGAACAACTGTCATTCGTACCAAGGAAGAAGAAGGACCTGTGTCATTGCCCGGCCATCTACCCTTGTAATCAAACCATTCTGTCTACAACATACAGCTGCAAATCTGTGGTATTGGGCTTAATTAACTCATCAGCAGAGGCAGCAGCCATCGCACAGGAAACCCTGTCAACTACCCTGCATGTGTTTGGTAGTGCTGTAGCAACTCCTGGCAATGAAAACTGTAGAAGTGTTGAAGAGCTTAGTCTCACTGTAGGTCGATAGACTTACCAGGCTGAACAGAAGCCACTTTTCAGATTACTATTCACATGATCAGAGCAGATTTAGATTGAAGTTCACTGCAATACCCAATTATACATATGACCTTGTAGGCTGGCAGGAAGAACACCCCGTTGGAAACTCGGAAGAGAATCCTAGTTATCTGATTTGGGTGATGAACTTCAACAGCTGAGGCTATGAACCCCAATGTCTCTTCAATCTCTCTCTGCCTGTCTCCCTCAGAGAGATTTTACTCATCACCCACAAGAAACAGAGAGAAGTGAAATGAACTTAAGCAGCTGTTCTGAAGAGGCCAAGTACTCACAACCTAGCAAGCGGACTCTGAAGTTCCTCCTGTGCCCAAACCATAAATCTGTTTTTCCTTTATAACCAACATAAAAACACTATCCCAGACACAAAACAGCCAATCTATCAGGACGAGCTGGACAAAATACCTTACCTCAAAGTTCCAGGAATTATAGCGATAGATAGAAGCTAAGAGCTGATCAAGTGAAAGCTACTCATAGTGTAATTTCTCTGGCAATACCACTGCCTTTCCCTATAATATCAAACTCCCACCTGAGATGTTGGGAAATCCTAGACACAGGGAACTGTATTTCAACAGAAGTAGCGACTTGCAACCATCAGTTAAGGACATGGACTTACAAACGGGCTTTCACTTGTGACCTCACTCACCTTTGCATTGATGCATTCCCATCTTCCCATAGGTAGATGGGAGAATCTGTGCTTTCATCTGACCTGCTGACTAGACCACACAATATTCATATTTGGTTAGGATCAAATGTGTCACATGAAAGGCTGATGGACCAACATTTTCACCCTACTTAAAAGTACTTGCTTTGCTAAATAAAAAGCCACTAAGTAGAACAGTGACATAGAATTCCCCCATGAACTGTACTTTGTCCAAATAAAATTTGGAGGAAGTCAATATATATTTCAGTAACTAGAAAGCCAGAACTCCCCTCTCTCTAGCAATTTTTGTCATCTCTCTGACCTTAGTCTATCTTTTTAAGACCTTGCCTTACAACGAATACCCCACAGGTGCCATGCCTTGCACCATCAAGGTCCTAAAGAGCAGCACTCTGCGCTGAGCAGGGTAAAGTTTTGGTTCCACGGTAGCTAGTACAACAGGATCACAGTCCTTTACAATTGCAGAGCTTCTTCAAACACACGTATTAAGCAATTAGTGTTTGAATTTTTAATGTATCTTTTAAGAAGTCAAGTCACAGTATTTCAGGGGGTTGGGGGTTTTTTTACATTCCTTATGCAAAGCTCACCTTTCAATCTCTTAAAATTTATTTATTTTTTTCTTTTCTGAACCGTGTTATCTTAGCTGGATAAGGTTAAGGTAGGGAACGCTATCTTCACCCTCCCCAGCCCTACTTTTTCCAAGAACAAGGAGGAAGGGGAAAAACAAATAGTCATATGGCTCATTTCAGCACACAGCTCCTTAAACGGTCACAAAACAATGAGAATACACAGATGCCCATCCACTTATCTCCATCTTTTCAACCTGCCTGGCAAACTCTGAGGGCAATGCAGAAACAGACCAGAATTCTGGCCTCAGCAGCATTACTGGAGCAGAATTTGCCGCTGCAGCATGTAATTGTGTGAAGAACTGCAGGCAGGCAGAGCGAAAGGACAGCAAGACACAGCTGCAAACCCAAACAAAACTGTTAAGTCCAATATTGGAGCCAGCAGCTTTGTCAGCATACCTTTACTGTAAACAAAACATAGGCTGCACAGTACACCCTCAGGAACACAGCTGAACAGCAGCCTTCCTCCTACTACCAGACTTCCTCTGCAACATGAAGACAAGGCTCAGGATTCATACTTGAGACCTAACTAAAATTTACAGTTTTCCAGACCCTATCATCTTGAACACATCATGACACACAGAAGCCAAGGAAAACAAATGAAATTCATGTTTTACTGGGTCCCACATGCTGTGATATTTCCAAGCCTACTAGCATCCACCAAGAAACACGCAGAACGCTCAATCCTGAAAACAAATCCATTACCAGGACAGAGCGCAGAACAAGATCAACTCAACAAGCTACTCCATATGTTTTTCATTTAACTGTGTTCTGCAAAGGAAGTGAATTCGGTACATAATATACTTGGCTTCTGTCCATATTCTTTTTATTATTAAGCTTGGGGAGCAGGGGGGCTAAGTGCCCATCTTTGCAGCCGATTCCTCTTCCTTCGCGGTGTGTACTCGCTCCCACTCCGAGCAGACGGCACACAAGAGCCACCCATGCAAAGCTAGATGAGGGTACTGCTCTGGCACTGAAGTGCGCACGGGAAGATACGTTCCCGTGTACTGCAAACCGAACACACGTTCTACGTATATAGTAGAAATATTAAGCTGGATCAACAAGGCAGGAAGCTGGACTTGGAGACCCTGGTACGCGTACACAGTAGTAGGGGAAAACCGACAGCAAGTAGAGCCGGGCAGCTTTTCCTTTCCCCTTAATGAGGCTAAAATGGCAACATAAAGATGACTGTACAGCTTGGCTGTCACCCAAAAGCTTACTCTGAAGGAAGAAATTTGATTTACCCGAAATTATGTGCTGGATAGATACCATATGTACAGTAAGTACGTATCTTCTGGAAGAATATATACACACCCACATTTACGTATTATATGCAACTGACTGAAGTGCCATCTAGGAAAATGCGACAGGTAACCCCAGCAAGTTAAGCTTCCTTCAGTGAGTTACAGGGGATGCCTTTATACAACAGTTGTTACTTACCACCCCAGAGCACTCCACCTGCACAACAGTGGGAGTCCCTGCATACACCTTGTTTTGTAAAGCATCTGTGTAACACAGAACTACTAGGCAGCTCTCCCATGCAAAGCACAGAAACAGGTTAAAGAACAAGGAGGGGATCCTACAGGTGAAAGGATCTATTCTGTACAGTACATTCCTTCCACTGAACCGTGTATCTAAGTATACTCAATAGTACAACCACTGAAGATGAATAAAACTGCAAGTTTTTTATTTTTAGTGCTAAACCAAGGACAGTTTAGGCACAAATCTGATTAATCTAAATCACCTTTCAAAGCCCACACTTCTTTGCTAAAGTTTGAAGACATTTTTATACTAGATTTTATTTCTTTGTCCAGTATATGAGCTGCTACTTACAGCATCAAAAAGTTACTAAAACAAAAATTGCCAAGGTATTTCTGTGTTGTTAGCATGACAGCATGTTAGCATTCATCTAATTCCTTCATTAAATACCACCTGATTATTCACTATCCCTATTTAGCAAACACTCATGCTTTGTGCTACAAACCTAATAGCTGACAATCAATCACCAGCATGCAATTACTGCCTAGCACTTTTATATTTATTATCCACATATAATTTAAAGATTAAGCGTATTAACTGTGAAGTCCTTATGAGTCTAAAAGTAGACCAAAATGAGTATGTCAACATAACTGTGTATGCATTTGCACGTGTAAGTTACTTGTTGAAACAATTTCTACTGCAGCTAAAAAGTCTTCAGTCGTGCAGGAACAGATCCGTGTTTGAAAATAGATAGCTGCAATAGATGCATGCAACTCAATACTTACTGAAAACATGTTTCTGGCCAATATTCCAGGACATAATTTCAAGACAGCTAAATCAGCTAAGGAGACCCAACCAGTCCTGTGATGAAATTTTGGGAAAGGGCTGTTCCTACCCAAATCACATGATATAGAAGGTGCTCAGAGCCACTTTACCTCCAGGGAACTAGCAAGCCTGTATGGCTACAATACAGATATATAGCCCTTGGCAAAGGAAACTTCTACTGTTTCCCATCTCTGGATCTGAGAAACTGTAAAGCACTACTGTCAGACTTCCCTGAATGTTTAAAATCCTCCAGGGAACGGCATATTTATTACTGCTATACATGTAGCTATATTCAGTAATATTTAGTTATTCTCTCCAATAACATTTCTTTCCATATAAGATTAATGCGAGAGCATTCTGCTAACTAGTTGGTCTTCTCAAAAGAATATTCCATATTTTCATATGTTGAGTTTGACTTCCTTTCTAACTTTGCTTGCAGTTATTTTATTCCAGCTGTGAAGATATGCACAATCTCCTTGTCACTTACAAACCACCCAGCAGGGGTCTTAAGTAAACAAGCCGGCTTAGCTCCCCACGCCTCAGAAACACAATTCGATCTTGGGAAATAGAATGACTCCATCCTTTCCAGTTAACAGTTTACTTTAATAACTAGGTCAAGTTGTGTTTTCAGCTACAGCAAGATACATTTAGGAACAGGAGAGCCCTCTCGGGTCATCAAGTTCAGTGCTGTACTGTTATCATAGAGTACCTAATAAACACCATTTCAAAATATGTTGGGATTTTTGACCCAAACAGTCTCGCATTGAAAGACTGTTCCAGGCCTTTGAGTTTAATCATGAGGGAGTTTTCTCTAATTTGCAGCCAGAACTTATTCATGTCCTTTCCATTCCAAAGCCGATTTGGAAGCAACTCAAGCCACTTCAGATATCTATAACCCTAAATGAAAGCAAAAGTCAATCCGAAAACTGAGATGGTAATCAAATAAATTTCAATCTAGAAAACAAGTGAGAAAAAAAATATTACTTAATTTTAACTTCTCTTCCAAGTGAATTGCAATTATGAAGAGACCTTTAGTTCTGCAAGAAAATAATTTTTAAAACCTCAAACCTACCAGATTACGTGTCAATCTACTGAAAAGCACAGTCCAGCAAAAGAGGTTCCTGTGAGGTTCTGCAGGGTTTGAAGGAAACGCAAGCTGTAACACAGTGTTCCAAGAAGGTTACACCACAGAGAGAAGATACAAAATCACTGGCCATCAGGCATAGCCATTTTAATCAGCATAAGAAACACCCAAAACCACTACTTTCAAAAAGGATTTACTTCATTCAACCCTTCACTTCTCTGTCATTTTAAAGCACATTGGACTAGTGTCCCATCCAGATCTGCTTGATCAAAACTTCCAGTGAAGACAGAGGCAACTTTTATAAGGTCTGAGAGGGACTTTGAAATGCAGGAATTATAAAATTGTCATCTAAAGATTACATTAAGATGGCCATAGAGCTGGCATTGTACTTTCGGGGAGTTGTCTGCATACTGCACAAGGATCTGGCCAAACATTTGCAAGGGGCACTGCATAAGCACACTTTTCCAGCAAGCCCATCTTTTCAATTCACAAGTCAGAGTGCCTACAGTCAAAAAGCTGTGACAGCAGTAAGGAAGGACTTGCTCACATAATCCCATTATTACATGAACACTACAGCAAACGGGTTGAAAAATGCAGATGAAAGACGACTTGGTTATTTTTCTACTGTTCTGCAGGTATTCTTGTCCTAGAAACTCAATTTTTTTTTTTTTGTCAGTTCTTACAAGTGTGTTCTAAAGCTTTTAAATCTACACTTATATACAGAAACAGTTCAAAAGCAAATGCAGAATTTATGCAGGCTGGAATGAACAGACATCTCCTTTGTTCTGGTAGAGGGGCAATTGCTAAAGGTCAGAGTGTTTTCAGTGTACGCTACAAAAGCTATCAGTCACAAGAGCGCTGCAATACAAAAACTCTGTATGGAAGTTGATGGCTACAAGGATACAGTCTAAACTGCACTGTCGCTGCGTTAGAGTAAAAGGCACACCAAGGAGAAACTTTCATTGCCGCAGCAAAATTTATACCCACGTTGCCCCAGCCAAGCAACACATTTTATGTTGCTTTTATCAATAGTGAGAGCACTGAGATATCAGAGAAACTTTTCTAAAAATGAAGTCAAAGCTTGGGGTGGGGAAGATTAGAGAGTCTTCTCATGTCATCAGCCTGATCCTCCCTGTCGTAGAACAAATGATATGGAGATGAAAAAAGTGACAGCATAGCTGGTTAGATGCAGTCAAAGCGAGTAAGAAAGAACACGAAGGCTTTACGAAGTTTCACACAACGATAGGTGTTTTTCAAGGCACAAATCTCAAAAAAATCTTTACTTAGAACCATGTCAGCAGGTAAAGCTGTTTCAAGTCATATATTCTCTTTCTACTCTTCTCTTACAGTGGATGGAAGTAAGAACATCTGAACAAGTTAAGCACTGCTTTTAAGAGGTTACAGAGTAATAGAAATACTACTGTAACAGCAGCCATCATCAGTAGAGTGTCTTCTCTTTCACAGAATGCAGCTCAGTTCATGCGATCACCTTTATGAAAACTGCTTGGCAACACACACAACGCCAAACAGCAGCATAGAAGAGAAAATAAAGATTGATCATTTTTGGAAACATGGCTATTTCATACACCAACTTTTTTTTTTTTTTCAACACCAGCTTATTACGGTAGTTACTGTATGCCTCAGAGTTGAATATGCAATGCAAGGCTTGAGGAGATCCTATACCATTGTCTGTAACCAGAAGAACATATTAGACAAACAGAAGAAACAGTTTACCTTATTGACTGTACCGTACCGAAAACAGGCACAAAGGGAACTAAGTGCCTCCAAATTAAAATCTTATTTTATTATGTATATTGGCAGGCAGTGAGATTTAGAATATTATCAAAACATAAGAGAAGGTAACACAGTTAACACATTAATTTCTTTTTTAAGTCAAAAGCAAAAAGAAAGTCAAAAGCAGCATCATTTTTTCTTCTTTTCTTTTTTCTCTCCTTTTTTAGGGGAAAGCACTTTTAATAGAGGACCAACTCCGAGGGAGATCGCCAATGTTTAAGACCGATAAATATAATTATTTTGGTGCGAATCAAGCAAAGGGATCAAGAAGTCCATTTAAGACCAAACCCCAAGAAATACACAGTGAGGAAACTGAGGTACATGTCAATTTTCTTTTGGTAGGACAAGATTTGTACAGATTTAAGCAAAAGTCTGTTGGATTTCTCCAAGTTTTTCTGAAAGTCATCTTTTTCAGTTACTACGTGTCCTGAAAAGGTGAACTGAAAAGCCACGGTCCAGAACGTTGGAGCTTTAGGAAGTGGTGTAGTTGAGCCAGTGTGTTTAGGGAGCTCAAAGGACAGCTTAACTGGAAACTCTCCTTCCTGTGAAGTTACATTAGACCAAGACCCTGTGCCTAAGGGGAATGTCAGATAAATGGGGGCTGGCTCCTTTACAGACCACCAACATGAAGATTTAGGTGTACCACGGGTTGAATACTGTGGCACCAAGCACTGTAGCCTGGACAGCATACAAAATACTATCACAGAGTATGGATGACTACGGTTCAGCTTTACCCAATTCCATCTGGAACAATTTAATGGAAACCATTGAGTTATTACAAGATTAACATTTATGGAAGAGGAAGCAGATTATGTCCCACTTATTGGGTCCTTTTCTGATCTAACTCCAGTGTTAGTGTGATTTTACCCCAAGTATTTCAGTGAAGTAAAATTCACAGCATGGAAACAACACAGGGAGAGGAGTTCAGGGAGATCAAACAACATTGGCCAAAACAGAAGGTAGCTAAGGCCACAGGCAAAATTTCAACCTCCTCATTCCTGAGGAAAAATAGGTTTTATGGCAAGACCTAAAGTGAAGAGTGCCACCTACTGCAGTGCCAATGTACCCTACTGAAAAGTAGTTTTTTTCCTGGAAACCTCCCAGCTGCATAATGACCAAGCTAACTTTGCAAGATCACAAAATCACAAATTAAGGAGACCTGGCTGCAGGCCATATAAAAGTAGACACTGTACAAAGTCCAGAGTTGAAGAAAGCATTTGACATTGGAAACAGCTGGAAACCTAAGAGGTCTTTGTTTATTTGCTTTGTTTATCAGAGATTATCCTAGACACAGAAGGACTGGAATTTATCCATTTAGTTTTATCATAGAAGTCACAGAGACTTGAACTTTCACAGTAAAAATATAGGACTCAAAAGAACTCATCTGGCTCAGTATGCCTTTTTGACAAATAAATAAAATTTCTCAAGGCTCCAAGGAACCTTGCCATAAGCCGATTTAACTATCTAGTCCAGCTACTCTATTTTTCCTATTCTTATTTCTACTGAAGGAACATGCAGAAACTCATACTTCCAACAGATAGATTGCTGGTTTCCTGCTTCATTTCATTTGTAGACAGTTCACACCTCTTTGTTCCGGTGCCAACATTATCCCTGAGCTTAAATATCTTTTTCTTCCCTGACGATTAACCCTGTTCAATTCATTTATAGGCAGGAAGCATTTTTCTTTATCTTCCCTTTGCAAGGCCAAAGAAGCCAACTTCTTTAGACTCTCTTAAGACAAGCGCTCTTCCCTACTGTGATTTCTATGTCCCTGCTCCAGCATGAACTCACTTTTTTGAACACAGTGATGCAGTACTCCAGATAAGGCTTTAGTAACATCCTGCGCAATGGCATTAGTATTCTGTCCTGATACTGGTTATGAGTTCTTGGGGGGGTGTGGGGGGGTGTTTTTAAATGCAGATTTGCCACATTGAAGGCTCAATCCTTCATTGACTGAATAAAACTCTAGTTTTTCTCCTTTTCAAGGAACTTTACCTGCTGGACCTCCATCTTACAGTGGGAATTATGACAACTATTATTCCCCAAATGCATGACTTTTCACTCTGAACTCGGCTGTTTTATCTCTATTTTATTATTCTCGTCCTCAAGGTCATTTAATTCTTCTATACACGGTTTTCTGATTGTCTTGGGATTGACGATAATTTCTTTTTTTCCTTCTTATAGGTAGAATTCTGCATTTCTGTGCTAAGTTTATTCATGTAAATATCAAATAAAATTGTGTTGAGGACAGAATTGCAGAATCCTGTTTACACTACACACCCTTGTAATATTTTGTTGTCTCCCCGGGCACTTAGTTATATACACCTCCAGAACTAACTCCATCTTCTACAGTTAAATTAATAATATCTCAGGTCCTTACCAAATGCTTAGAAGTCCACATTAGACCAATTATACCTTCTGTCTTCAACAAGACAATTACATTACAGAGCAATTTTCAGTATCATCTCTGCCAGTACTTTATTAATCACTTTATTAGCACTGGTAAATACTGCATTAGTTGATAAACCCATATTCTGTTTTGTGCCATTACATGCATCCATAAGTGTCATAATTCTTTCTCTCAGAATTTAGTCTCACATAGACATTTTATGTAAAATAAATTTGGCAAAGGTCTACAGAAGCAAAAGTTGAAAAACACAAGGTTAGGCAAGAACCCTGAAGCCACAGCATGTGTACTACCAGGGAAACTGTTTATCATCTCAATATGTCAAGTGGAAGAAGAAATTAAAGAAATACTTCAATTATTGTTTTATAGTCCTATACAGATAATAATTTACGACTTAATTACAAAGAAAACATATGAATAGACTATTAATTATGTAAACAAAAAATGGAATGGTAAAAGAGGAGCTTTTAGTTCAGTCCATAAATTGTTGTGCGTTTCATCCTTAATCTGATATCTGACACCAAAGCAACTCTGGCTAACATCCTGTTTACCCTCACACTGGGTTAAGTGAAAGACTTCATTACTTTTCGGTGAAGTGCCAAGTGTTTCAGTATGCCCCGTGCTGCTTTCGGAAGCTGCCAAACATTGAAATTAGAAGTGAGCATGCCAGCTGCCCCTGTACCTCATTCTGTGTACATATGATACGGCCAAGTCAAAACAGCCCACATCAGATAATCAATTAGCTGGAGGGGGGAGACTTAAAAATCTTGGCACAACCCTAAAGTATGGTTATAGAGACGTGAATAACATCAGTGCCTGCATGAATAGCAAAAGGGACGCTCAGGGTCTTACTATTAACAGTCACCACTCCCTTTCTCACACATGCTCATCTTTGAGCTCTACTATAGCATCTGTAAAAAGCTTTTCGGGCCCTATCAACCAAAAGGACAGTGTCTCCCTCTCAGTCGGACTGTATATTCTTCCATTCCTTCCCATTTTAACATAAAATTACCATATGCCTCCTTTCAAAGACTGAGATATTACCAATTAATGCATCTTAAAAATTCGTTTCTGAATTCTGATTCTGCCTCTCTTCACGGGGGGGGAAAAAGTGAAAGAGAAATGAGCTCAAATGTATGTCCTTCCCGTAAAACAAAAGGCAGCCTTTTACAGTGAGGGCATCACTATAATTACAAGCCAAACCTTAACCTTCAGGGTATTCTCATCGGAGTTGTAGCACCATTATTCTTGTGTCCTTTTCCACGGTTAGTCACCATTATTATTATTGCTTCTGACTGCTGAGTAGTTAGGAAAACACCAGGAAAAGTTCCAAAGGGGAACAAAATTGTAAAAGCAGCATGCTGGCATAACTTAAGTGAAGGTATACACAGAATCATTTATTCAGAAATTCACCTAAGTTCAGTTCTGTATGCACAGGCTGTACAGTAGTCTCGTGTTTCTGCTTGTCATGTTTAGGACATGCTGGGGTTTTCTAGCTAATGAAGGCCTTACAAAGTGTATCATGGGGTAAGTTCCTATATTTAGGAAAAGGCCTTCAGGTTTGATGTTACTATTTGCCATATGAGGCTGATGCCGAAAACAGGGACCTGATCATCCAACGTAATCTTTGCGTTTCCCTAACCTCAGAGCTGGACCTGGAATCCTACAGCTTTCAGCACTATTAAGGGAAGCAATCAAGGGCCATTCAAACAACCAGAATCCTGCCTACCCTTCTCATTTCACACCTGCTGTAGTTTGAAAATCGTTAATGAAGGAAAGAGCAGGCATTTCCATAGAGCTTCCCCTGCAATACTCTGCAGCTATATAGGAAATGGGCAAAAGCTAGGCTTCACAAAGCTTGAGATTCTCACTGCCTGGCTCTGCCTTCAATTTGGAATTGCCCATGCTGTGCTGCTTAAGTAAACAATACTACTTACAACTATTTAAAACTACATCCATGAGTGTTTTCCTCCAACAGATTCAACACATCAACAAACTCACTGGGTGGGAACTCTCAATACCTATGCTGACGCTGACACACCATCACATTTACCGGTGAGTCTAAGCTGTACTCGCCTGAATTTGCATTTTAGGAATGATATACACACATCCCAACGACTGAGCTCCATAATACCTGTCTTAGTAATGTTGGTATGCTGCTTCTACAACAGCATTTTACCTGAGCTAGTGACGCCTGTGGGCATGAGCTAATCTTGAGAAGACAGCTTCTATGGGCATCCACACCTTGTACTTTTTAATTTTCACCCACAGATGAAGAGAGACTTGACTGTAATGATTATGAGGTAAGAAAATAACTAAGTTTAGCAACTTGGGTACAGCCAGCAAAGCAACAGAAAACCAGCAATGTACAACATATATATTCACAGCAAGAGAGTCACATTTCCAAAGGAGGAACTTCGCTCTTGCTGGACGGGACTTAGTGGTTACGACAGAATCTCAATCCTGATTGATGCATTTAAAAGCAAAACCATAAATACACCGTATTGACCAAAGCAGGAGCTGGTCCTTGAAATTTATTATTATGTTATTCATAGGAGGATAGTAAGACTAAATTTATTAACTTTATCATCATCATCACTATTATTATTATTATTAAAGCAGTCCTGAACAAGTCACTTAAGTTGATTAAATGTGTGATCAGTATAGCTAGCTGGAAGACATACCTAAGCATGGTGAGACTAAGAGTAAAATACCGCTGAAATGCTTTAATCACCCTTTGGGCTTTGGTAAGCTCCACAGTTATGTTGGTGACTTGAGCTTTCCCTTCTGATTTGCTACAGGAATACCAAACTGATAGGTCATCTGTTTTTTCCCCCACAGCATTTAGATTTACTATGAGAAATCACTGAAAACAACATTTTCCAATTTCCCATATGCAAAGCTCTTCGTAATAAAAGCCACATTTCCCTAAATGCACTTTCTCTTCAACACGAAGCACAATTTCAAACCAGCATTAAAATCCTAATTTCTGGAGAAAGACAATCCTGAAGACAGGCTCCCACTGAATGTTTTTTCCTTTCCCTTAAAGACTGCTTTCTGACACGGGTTCTATTATACCTGGAAATATTACACGTTACTTACTATCATGGCTATTAATTACTTGTAAGCTAAAAAGTTGAGAGAGCTCTAAAAATGCACTAAAGATACAAAATCTGACCCATGTCATAAAGAGACTGTAAGAAAATGGATTGCTAAACGATAGCTATCAATATAAATTCAATTCTAAATATATTAACAACATTACAATGTCTAGGGCAGATAGCTAAACTATTTTCTAGCTTTATACAATACAACTCATCACTGCTGTAAGACTTTATTTTGCACTCCCTAGACGTGGAGTTAATCATTACCACCACAATGACGCAGCATTAGCCTAAATAACCAGCATAAAAATCACATTCCACTTATAACGATGATGGAAGTCGAATGACACGCTACACCACGATAAATCACAACAAAGCCAATGTAAAGCTGATCCAGGTTTTGACCACCCATAGCGCTACATTTAACACGATGCTTGCCTTACATAAATTAAGGTGATCTGTGGCTACATGAGTACTCTTCAGGCACACAGGCAGGGCTGTCCTCAAACCGTGGGTTTCTCCCAGGCTGATACACAACCCTGTGCAGCAGAACTTCTTCAGCAGCTTCTTGAAAACCAGCCATTGCGAGTGCAGACACTAACACCCAGCCAGGGAAACAGGCAGCAAGGAGCTACACAAACAGGTGGGGTTTTCAATACCTTAACACAGAAGTTGGTTTTTGGGTTTTGTTGGGTTTTTTTTTTTAAATATTCAGTCTACTGGGAAAGAAACCCCCGCATATTTTTTCCCTTCCTACAGCCTTTTCAGAACATTCTCTCTTCAAAGGGTGCGATCCAGACTACAAAAAAATAGCAGGGAGCACGCTGGCAGAAGATTACCTCACCACCATTTGAGGGAATAGGGTACTTCGGCTAAAACGGCAGCCAACCGCCATCTCTGCCTTCCAAGAAAAGAGCTCGTGAAAGCCTCATAAGTGATTCTGGCATCCGAGAGGAGGCCGTGCTAGAAGGGAATGTCTGAGACCTCTCTCTACATGCTGGCTGTCCACATAAACACCAAGAATGTCAGAGATCAAGCATTCAGTCATGTTTCATACATCAGACAGTCACAGTTTTTCATCCCTTACATCATATCACCATGAACAAGCACCAAACATGTCAAATGCATTGCTCACTGCAGCAAACAAGCTCAGTAACATCAGTTCTTCAGCTTCCACTCTTTTCTCACCTCTTTCCACACTGATGTTTTGTGTAGCCGGCAGAAGCGTGGCTGACAGACTTCATAGAAAACGAAAGACCTTCTTGCCTATTGGACTTCTAAAGTATTTCAGTATCTAGGAATGCAAATAGATGTCCCTAAAATCACAAACAGGAATGAAATGCCTAGGCATTATTTTTTAATCCCAAGAAATTTCTATGCGTACCTTTAACTACTCAAATACCTTTGAGAATTTGGCCTCTGGAGCACTCAAGTCAATTGAAATCTTTGTGTCTACTGAAGGAAAAAAAAAAAAATGCATCAAACACATTATAAAGCACACTGTTGTCTGGGAGATATTATAGGATGATGTCAGCTATGTGAACTGTGGTTTCTTTATTTGGCTCATTACATTTTGTCTTAACCATTAGCCGATTTGCTCTTCAGTAGACCCTTGTTTGAACCTTAACGCTCCTTGAGATTGAACAGACCTCCAGATCACTCTAGGTACTTGTATTAGCAGTTTAACTCACACTGAGGAAACATTCAGAAATGACCATACAGAAGACGTCTATTAAAAACAAAAGCAGTTCAGTAGAGACAAACAGATTGTCTACAAAGGCCATTCACGAAGCATGCATTGGCTTTTTCGGCTGCGGAATGCAGGGGGGGAAAAAAGTTGACCACAGAATTTTAATTATGTTAAACAAGATTCAGCTAACTCTGCCAGTGTATCAAATTTGAGTTTAATAGCCCTCAATCAGGTATACAAAGTGCTGAGCGTGGCAAAAGGGCCTGTATTGTATACACTTACGCAGAAATACGTTGCTCAATTGAACAAAACCTTTTCCCGAGGAAGGAAGACAAGACAAGCCTGAAGTTCTCTCCAATTTATTTCTAAATCCATATAATAAAACCAAAAGTATTTACCAAGCATTTTTTTCAAAAGCATGGTTTACATTTCAGAAAGTGAGGTCTAAATCAACATTTAATTTGAGCAGATGGAACCAATTTTCCCTTTTGTAGGGCAAGAACACAGCATTCTTTAACCCTGAGTTGTTTCAACACTTTATTGCTTTGATTACATCAGGTTTCAGTATGTCCAGTTATAACAGGGCATCATCTGATCTGAAAAAACAGTAAAGTCCAGCAAGCTACCCATAATGAAATAATGGTACCTTCAAGGTAAAAGTACACATCTACAATTCAGTTCCTCGTGGACTGAGTTTCCCCAGCTAATACAGCAAGTTGCTACACATTTCCAAATAATTTTTTTCAGCTGTAGGTCACCTGAAATGCCAAACTGTTTATGCCGTCCATTACTGCTAGACAAGATGTGTGTGTACCCATCAATACACGATGTTAATACACTCTCTCGTTCCGGTGCCCCAGCATACTTGGGTTAAATTAAGTGATCCGTTACTAAAACCAGAGCCCATTCTGAAGACAAAAACCATAAACTTTAAATTCACCATAACAGCCTACTGAAGGGCAGACCTGTGCTTCAGAGAACTGCACATAGGTCAGCCGTAATAGGAGATCTGATTATCAACTAAAAGGTGACAGGGAAGTAGAGGTATGTCATATAGGTATGTCATATAGCTGTCCTTCAAGACTCATTTTGTTTACACTAGGCTGTTATGAAGAGAATCACCAATACAAGTTCAAATCTTACATCAACTTCGCAGCTGGTGTTGAGAGCGAAGCAGGTTCCCAGAACTGCCCCATGCCTAACAGCACCTATTCAGCTAAATAAACTCTATTTCCAAGATCTCCCCTGTTTACCTTCCGAACATGGGACACTAGAAGCCTTAGTCTGTTATGAAACCAAAGTTGAACACTTCTGAAAATACCCCAAAATGTACTGAATATTCAAGAAATACAGATAATTTCAAGTTTTATGAGTTGGAATTATTTCTCCTTTCAATTAAAAAAAAATGTGTATTTTCAAGAGCATTTATTACAAGAGCAAATAGCAATGAATGGTTTACTGGGATTAATAATTCCATTGATGCCTTTGTGCATAGTTAACTGAAATTACTTCTTTTACTTCACACTCATATTTATGTGAATGGCACTCATCCTTTGACCTCCTGCCTAACCCCATACTGGAAATGCATTTATGCAGCACAATTCACACTTTGTTAGGTCTTATTCCAGAAAGCAAATCCTTATTCAGGCTGTAATCAGGGCATCAGTGGGAGTTCTGTCCCAGGACTAAGTTTCTATGGCTGTTATGATGGTTTATTGTCTATTCTATGAATTTTTTCAAGAAATCTGACTAAACTGGCTGACAACTTAGTAATTTCAAGAAATTCAGATATCGAAACCTGGAAGAAAGCGTTATGATTATTCACCTCATTGGACCTCTTGAATTTCACCAAATGATGCTTTCAGCAGCCCCATAATTTCTACTGGAGATAGAGTACATCTCTTAGAAATGAGTGAATCTCTTGATCTTGATTTAAGTGCTTCAAGTGCTGGAAAATCCACTGAATCAAAATATTAGTTCCAGTGCTTAATTATTATTATTTTCTTTTAAATCTTTCATTCAACAGGAGAAATCCAAATGATTTAGAAACATTTAGAAATGGAGAAGCAAAAATTCTCAACATATGGTGTCATTTCTAAGGAAGAAAAGAATCAAAGTGATAGAACAGCTCAAACTGGGTTTTCCTTCTTTAAACAGAAACACCTAACCAAGGTTTTAAAATCCATTACGCTTTAGAAGAGGGTGGTAAGAAAGCTAAATAATTTTGCTGAGTGACATTCTGATGGTAGTAACCAGCAGAAACATTTATGCACCATGTAGTTTTCAAATTTAACACCTAACATATCTAAACTAAAAATTAGTAACTCAAGAGTCATGCCATTTCTTAACAGTACATGTTGCCGTACAGGAGTAAGACAAACTTTTGTTGATTTCCTGCTTTCTGGTCTTTGATAATCAGTAATTCTTATTTCATTAAAAAAAAAAAAAATCCTATCTCACTTTCCATTGTGTTTTAGGTCTTCAGAGACCAAGATTTTTCAAAAGATTTTGGGGATACCGAAGGACAAACTTGCCTGTGATTTATGAAAAAACACTACTGATGTTTGTTTACGTTAACTGGGGAGTAACTAGCTAGTAGCGTCATTTGCAAAAGCCTAGAAGTACAGGAGAGGTTGGGCGTGGGTTGGGGGTTTTCTAAGGTTGTGTCCCCTCCCCAAATACAGGAAAATAAATACTATTGCAATATAAAAGCAGCACCTCTGAAGAAAAATATTTGATAAAATCAGTCTTTGCCTGTTAGGGCATCTAATAGATATTTCCATAAAACATCTCCTAATTTTTATTCTCTATTTCTGTGGCTCTGTACATTGCAAATGGCACTATTTAAAAAAAAAAAAAAAGCCTTCTTTTTATACAGCCCTGTAAGATATTGCTTCTGAAAGCAGAATTCAAATATTTAAGTTTACTCACAGAGAGAGAACACACACTGAATTTTATAGGATGCACTCTAAGCCTCTAGTCTAGAGAGCTAACCCAGCACCTTGTATTGGTTGCCCAGTATTGAAGTTTTATCTTGCAATTGTTGCAGCTCACTACGTACTAAAAACATTTATATTCAGAAAACAGAAGTCCACTACATTGAATTTTGTTTATGGAGATCGAGTCATATGCTCAGAGTTGGAACCACTATAAGAGCTTAGACAAACTCTCTGCTTAATGCAGGTTCTCACAGTTTCCACGATTAAGTTCAAACGTGAAGCTTGCAAATCCAACACTTCTCTAACTCACCACAGATTCACGCGTGTGACTCCTGTAAAGACACCTACCTCCAGATATACAAGAATTATTGAGATATGCAACACTTATGCAGATTATTGACTACATTTAAAGTCTAAAACAGGTACCTAGGGAGTTTCTCTGCATGGGAGAGAAATAGGACTCCTGTCCTATTCTTCAGTGACAAACACTTTTATAAATAAAAAATTAGAGGCACAAATGGGAATGATGGTTTCTTGTTTTTTTTTTCCTTCAACAGCTCATATAACTAATGCATTGTTCCTGACCAAACCAGGCCCTAGCAGAGAAAGGCACCTACACAGCTAAGACAAGGGCATGATTTTTAACCTCTGTATTTATAGTGTAAAACCATGTAGTGTCTATAACTTGTGTCAATACGTGGGAGGGCAGAAACTGAAAGTTTGATCCTTTGCTCTTCAGGAACTCCATTTGCAACCTGTGTTAGCATTTCTTACGCATTTCTGTGATGTTCTTTAAACAGTAAAAAAGCACCACATAAAGTGTAAAATAATCAACTTATTTGTAGAATGCAGCTTTTCAAATTTGACTGTTAAGCTTTTTCAGTGGTATAGATGAAAAATTTCTAAAATTTTGGAGCAAATTTAAATGTGCCATTCAATTCTGAAGTCACTTAACTAGTTTCAAGCCATTACAAGAATTTGTTTCTCAGACCAAAGGTGGATGTTTGGGGGTAGTCACTACAGTAGCACATAATGATATTTTCTCAGAAAACTGTCCCACTGACATTGCAGCTCAGGCATTTTGTGAAGCAAGGGTTTATGCCTAACAGACATAAACATTTCTTTCATAAATTCATAAAGATCCTTTCTGAAGCCATGTACACCATCAGCATCCATCTTCCGTGGCAAGGACTTCCACGGACTAACTGTACATTGCACAAACGTCACTTAACTGCTTACTGCAAGCAAGTCCTTTTGTGTAATTATCACTTGACCTCGCCTTAAAGAGGCGAGCGAACTGTCATTATCTATCCACTTTCTCCGGGTCAACTGAGTTTTACACACAGCAATACATGCACCTCTTTCCGTGCAAAGTCTTCATCATTCCTTACACAGAACAAGCTCCACAGCTTCAGTCAGCCTTTCACCCCTTTCTATGACTTCTCTAGTTCTACCACGTCCTTTTTGAGAGAGGGGACCAGCACTACACATGCACCAAGGAATTATGCCATGATACCATAAGGTTCTTTTCTCTGTTCTTGTCCCACACAATTCCTCAGTCTTATTACATCAACACGGAGGTTGATAAATACGGGGGGGGGGAGGAGGGGGGGTTCAGCCTGGAAAGTAATGGTCTATTAATGAAAGGTTCCCCAAAGAAAAAAAAAATTTACCCCCTTCAAACAATGCATTTATGTATTTTATTATTACTAATACTACTACTACTTACCCATCAGGCACTTTTCAAATAACGGAGCCGATATATAGGTCTGCCAAGAGCAATAACTTTGTGGAATTGTATAATTTTATTCTCTAAGAAGGTTGGGCCATGGGGTGTTTGGTTTTTGTTTTGGTTTTTTTTTCCCCCTGAACTTGGATCTTAACTGATGTCATCAATATTCAGCTATGAGGATCTATTATCCTGGTAGCATGGGATCCTCTTTCTTCAACCATTACACCAGTATGCATCACTATAAGGTCAGTAATCAGACCTCATTGATATCTAAGCCCAGTAAAATTTATAGCAGCTCCTTTTTCTACATATGAAATAGTCCCATGTCAATCTAAGCTTTACTACTCTATAGGAATATTTCCACATGGGAAATTGGACCGAAGGGCTGCGTTTTTCTGCAACTATGGCTGCTATTTCCACAGATCAGTAGAATGAACCTGACCCAACCTTTACCTGGCATCAGCTACAATGTCATTGCACTTGATACAACATTGCATTAACATTAGTGTTGTTTCATGACAAAAAACTTATTTTCACACCTCCCGTGTCAAAACATTTTCATGTTGTAACTCACTTTAAAAGGCTTTGTTTGAGGTAATACTACAAAAATTAGACATGACATTCACAATTAAATCAAAAGAGATGAATGTATAGTATTCGGTTATTTTTAATGTATGATAAAGTTAAATCAGATGTCTTTTCCTGTATTTCAATATTATCAGCATCCAGAACCACCCGCTAAAGATACTACTAGCTAGTTTTCTCATCACCACCTTCACCCTCAGCCTTGTGATGTCTCTGTCCTGCTTCTCATGCAAAATTAAGTTTTCTATTATTTCTATAGCAGCTTCTCATTATCTAAGTTTTGTTCCTCAAACATCAAAAGCACCTCTGCAGTACGAGTGCCCACAGTACAGTTTTCAGCTCTGAAAAACTACCTAATCACAGTCTTAAGCACCTCAAGTTAGAAGACTGCAGCTGATCACATTGCCAGTATCTTGAGCTAGTTTTTGTTACATGCAAACTTGATTTTAAAATCCAAGTTATTAAAAAAGAAATCATCGTTAATTAAAAAAAAGTTTTATTTAACATATTGGAATGAAGCTGGCAACTTCTAACTGAAAGATAAAATTTTAGTAGGTCTGATGCTTGTATTAGAACACGTATAGATGGCATGTTATGTATCGTGAACCAAGGTGGTTGGCATCCAATAAAAAAGACTGTCAAGAAATGCTAGGATGACAAAGAAACTCAGAGCTGAGGAATCACATCCCTCATGAAAACACCATGCGGGAGATCCTCTTAATTGCTCACATTTAGAATTCTTTTAGATGCAAGAGTTAATAGCCACAAAATATGAAATACTGTAACGTGTAATATTTGATAGGGTATTCAGTTGCCTTGTCGGGTAACAATCACTGAAAGGCAAGCCTTAAAACTTCTTCCCCTTATTGAAGAACAAAGCACTTATTCTACTGCTGGTTAGACTTAAAATAACCTTCACGTCTTGGTTTCAGTGTGCATTCATTTCTAAAAACCATCAAGAGAAAAAGTATTAACCAGACAGGGCCAAAGAAGCAGCTGGCACCACCACTATGTGAAAAGAATGTTCCCCAAAAGTTCAAGCATCTACATTACTATCCATCATGGTTCCCCCTTCTAATATTTCAAAGTCATACAAAAGTGCTAACTGCAGTCTTAAGTGAGAAAGAGGAAGTAACGGACTGCTGGAATGAGAGAGGATGTGGGGCCATCCAAATGCAGGCAGACATGCCTTCTGCCTCCCGGACACTGCCAGTGTCACAGATTTGCTAACAGAGGTCCAGAGAGAGAACGATCCCGAAGGCTCACAGCTCTTTCCAGGCTTCACTAGAACCTCCGAATACAGTGCAAATGTGCAGTCCTGCCGCCTCCCGAGACACAATTCCCTGCCCTCAGCTCTCTTGGGTGTTCTGCAGGATATATGTTTGGATTTAAAAGCTCAAGTAAAAAGATAAAAGGCGGGGAAATAGTACACACAACAGGGGAACATTCAAATCTTTGGCTTCAGGCTTCCGGCGTCAGGTAACTAATGAAGACGATGTGCTGAAGCAGGGATCAGTTGTTTCAGTCGCTCCAAATGAGTGTTTTTTCCTCTCTCAACACACCCTTACTTCTTTTTCAGCTTTTTCTGAATCTGCAATAGCCTTTGGGAACTGGTTTCTCAGGACTTAACATACCACTTACCCCACAGGAGGGACGGAAAGTACCTAACACGCCCTATGCCCAGAATTGTATGAAGTCTGAACAGAACTCACGCATGCATCAGTTATGTACGGTAGACTGTTCAACATCAATGTAGAAAGCAAGTTTGGGGGGTTTCAGAGACTCATTAGAAGTATGGATAAGTTTATGACTTCCCGTAAAACAAGAAAAGAAGAGTTACTAATAGAAACCCTTCAGTACATATTATCTGTCAGCTTGGGTGAAAAAATGCTTCTCAAGTAGAATCTTAAATTCTTCACAACTCTGGACACTCATTCAACTTCGCAGTAGTTCTATGACAACTAATGACTCACGAGTAACTCCGTTCTCACAATATAGCTATGGCACATGTAGATACACCTAACTCATTTTGAAACTAACTAGACTGACAGAATAGAAGAAACCGCAGCCATCAGTAGCAAAATCTTCCCAAGGTCCACAGAAATCACCTGGCATTGTTCCCCCTTTACTATTATCTCCCAGAGAGCCAGCGTACTTCATGCAACTGCAATCACCATTTCAAAGTACATTGTAGATCCACCCTTCACTACACCAGTTCGAGAGAGCGGGATTGAGCCTATGTACTACATAAGCACAAACTAAAACATTAGGCTCGTTCAGGAGATAGAGGATCTCATACACAATACACACCAGAACCTGAATTAGCTTTGTGTTTAGTAACCCGTTAGAAAGCATGGCATATTCCAGCTATGAAACCAACCTGGTCTTTTGGCTATTCTGTCTCAGCAGAATATTGCTTTTTGTGCCTTGTCAATCTTCCCGACCTACCTGAACACTAGGCTTTTGTAGCAGGGCCTCCCTCCAGATCTCGCCGCTGCAAAATGGGGGGGAGGTGGTGTGTGTCTACACGGAGAAAGTGTGTACTACTTTGCATAGCTGCAGCACAGGCACCCACATCAAGCTGAACTTACAGAAGTACTCTGCACGTTTTTAAGGCATTACTCAGAGCAGTAGTAACACCAAATACAGATTATGCCTCTGGGATGTCACTGTGTCTCTGGAGCTCCCTCTGGGCACTGCCTCCTCAACCCAGTCACACGGCAAAACGCACATTCTAGCCCGCAGCCAGAGCATAAAGTCGAAATAAAAGGTCAAGGTATTCAATTTGACAAGAGTTAGTGAAACTGCCAACCTGGTATTTTTCAGTCATCTAAAAACTATTACTCTACTCTCCATTTAAGTTCTTGAACAGTTTACACTTTAAAAGAAAGGGTATCATTGTAGAATAATACATTAAAAATTGCCTGTAACTGCTTTGAATGTGCACTCGAAATGGGATTAGTCTTTTCAAAGAATCTGAACTTTTGGCATGGCACCCGCTTTTCATCTTGTCAGAGTGCTACTTGATGCCTATATATAACCAGCTACATTTTTTGTTGTTGACAAAAAACGGTTTAGTGCAATGCTTGAATAAATTACATAAGAGACATCTAAAACCGATTTTCTTTCAAAAAGAGATCTGTAGTCCCGACTGCCGAAAAACCGAGGCTGGCAGGGCACTTTCAACCGAGATTTAAAACTCCCAGTACAGCTGTAATTTCCCAGCTGTTTTTAAAAGCTTCTGTCAACGTTCATCCCTGCCCACTGGACTTGTACGTTTCATAAATTCAGAGAGTTAGTACGTGTTCAACTTATTAGTATCCACCACGAAACTCTTCTCTAAATGAACCAGTTTACATCAAAACGCGACTACGGAAAGCCTCGAGATGTCATTAGTCCTAAACTAACGCACTTTTCTTGACAAAGGAAAGATTGTTCAAAATAAGTCATTGCCCATGAGAATCAGTTTATTGTCTAGTAGAAATTCCCCTTGATGACATCTGTACATCAAAATTTATTATAAGAACTAGAAGCGATGCACTGGAGGAATCGGTGCCCTTATGCACAGTACTAAGGCTATGGAAACATTTTCAGCAGGTGTAAATCAGCACTTTGGCTTCAGTGATACTACTCCAATTTGTGCTAAGTGATAATCTGACTCACAACACTTAATATCCTTCCTGTTTAATATCCTCAGCCCCAGGAAAGAATTAAAAACACGTAGTTTGCTTCTGTCATTCCAGTTCAACTATCAGACAGCAATGAAGTGAATGACTGCTGAAACAGAAAAGTAACTTGACGTTGTTTCAGACCCTTGTAAATTGAGGTCCAGATAAATGAAGCTGTGTAAAGCGCTACCATATGACCTACCCTTGTCATTCTGGAAAACACATCTGCCTTAACAGACTTGAATCAGTATGATGCAAACCAGTCATGAAAAGAGAGCAACTTACATTGTGTTCTGTTTTACTTACAGCTCTTATCACAGTCTGGGGAGCATGGTAACACCACCTCTGTTTCTCGAATGGGTAACCAGATAGTTGCACATACAGATATTTCAAATGTGATATATTTCTCAGAGAGAATGAGAACTCTGGTTTGCTGGAGGTGACTATTCAAATGAACATCACTACAGCATAAAAACTAGAGGGACACATTGTCATAAATTGTTCCTGAATTAAGGACGAACAGTAGATCAAATCACTTCTGACAGTATATTACGAAAAGAAGCTGTTGAAAAACTTTTCTTGGGTTCTTTATTTCAAGGATTCAGGTAATCCCTTGATTATTATAGTCCATTATCTTAGAAAAGAAAGCATCTTCTTAACAACGTAACAGTGAGAAAAAAAAAAAGTATCTTTCCTTGAAAGGGCTAGGCTGTAGATTGGGATACTACAATGTCCTCAGACCTCACAAACAGTTCTTCTGGGTTATTACTTCTTCAGAGTATCCAAGTGCTAACACTGATGATTCACAGTTCATACTAAAGCCATTTGTCATGTAGGAATTTAGGTGCAATTTAAACTCTGCACAGCTATAGATTTGAAAACATTTTTTTAAAACTCCAATGTTATTTTTTCTCATTAATTTTTTTCCACAGAAAATATCAGAGCTGACTTAAGGCAGGAGCACAGCAAGACACAGGAATAGCCTGAAGAGGCAGCACTTTGCCTCTGACCACACTTTAGGGGACAACGGTTGGCCGTCATACCCTACCTACTGACAGACTACTAGGAAGAAGGCAACGTGCAAGGGGGCAAAAACTGCTGCAGGAGTAACTGTTTTCCTTATTCTCCTCACAGCAACTCCAGGAACAGAAAATCCTCTCTCTGGCCATGGGACTTACTAGCTCCCTGCTTCACACCCTCGCTTTCCACCCAATGCCCTCCTGTTCCTGTGAAAAGAGAAGTCAGCTATGGCTCTAGCCCCTTCTCCTCCCATGCCTTTACCTCCCCAGCAGCCCAAGAGGCAGGTGGTATGGTTGGTGCTTTCTGTGAGGCGGACAGGGTAGAGGCAGAGCAGGGAACCTCTGGTTCTGTGGCTGGAAAGGTGCACAGGAGGTCCATACCCCAGTGAATGCAAGAGGAGAGGCAGACACACTGTGCAAGGCCTCCACACTCATACCCGTAACTCCACAAAGCCTGGTGCCTAACTCCAGGTCCTGCTCCCATGCTCTTTCCCACTCAGAAATCTCCCTTCCTTTTCCAGGCCATCTCACCTGCCAGGGATTCACCCAACTCCTCCAGCCAGCAACTGCAACCTCACGCACAGCCCAATCTGCACTACCATGAGACGATCACCACCCTTACTGCTAAGAAATCTTGATTTAGTTCTGGTACATGTGAGTTATCTATCTACATCAGTAAGAGCACAGAAAAAAGTTGGCTTACTCATTTAAGTGAAGAAATACATACATATTTTATAAAGTCTTCTGGAACATGTTGTGATTCAGACTTCAGATACTTATTATCATTACCACCGGTATTACTGCTACCACAATGGCTATACATTCTGAATAAATTTAATTTTAGTTAAAAAATGAGAAAAAATACTTCCCTCCCTTCTCTGAAAGCAGACTCAAGCCAGTTGCTCTCCTCATCTTTCGTAACCTTTCTTCTATGCTCCATCAACCGCAATATAAGGCAAGTGCCCTTTCTACCAACCTCGGGAAGACCACCTCATTGTAACAGCTAGCCCCCATCAGGACACAACTGTTTCTGGCACAGGGAAGAAAATACAAGAGCAGCAAGAGAAGGACTTGCCAGACAACCTTTGTGCAGTGCTGCTCTTCAGTTGTGCTTTTGGCCAATGCTAGCCCTTGTAAACTAGTGCAAATTAGAATAGGTCCACTAAGAAGATTATAAAACCCTCCTAGCAAACAATACCGAGTTTGTCTGACTGGACAGATGAGCATAAGTGTTTAGCTGCATGAACCAAAAATATTTTGACAGCGTTTCTCATTAAACATGCGGTTATATCAATATCTGATTTTTGGAGCTACATCTGTCTGGCAACCAGTCACCAGCGATATTCCTCAGGGCTCAATTCTGTTCAATATTTTTATCAATGATCCGGATGCAGGAGTCGAATGCACCATTAGCAGGTTTGCTGAAGATACCAGAGAGGTGCTGTTGACTCTCTTGAAGGGTGAGAGGCCTTACAGAGAGGTGTAGGTAGACTGAAGCATTGGGCTATGATTAATGGGATAAAATTTAAAAACACCAAATGCTGGATTCAGCACGTAGGATGGAGTAACGCCAGGCACAAGTATAAATTGGGAGAGGAGCACCTGGAAAACGGCCCTGCAGAAAGGGATCTGGGGGTGCTGGTTGACAGCAGGCTCAACATGAGTCAGCAGTGTGCCCTGGCAGCCAAGGGGGCAAACGCATCCTGGGTGCGTCAGACACAGCACAACCAGCCGGTCAAAAGAGGGGATTACCCCGCTGTGTTCAGCGTTGGTGCAGCCTCACCTTGAGCACTGTGTGCAGTTCTGGGCCCCACAGCTTAAGAAGGACGTGAAGGTCCTTGAATGCATCCAGAGGAGGGCAACAAAGCTGGTGACAGGGCTGGAAGGCATGTCCTGTGAGGAGCAGCTGAGGACTTTGGGCTTGCATAGTTTGGAGAAAAGGAAGCTTAGGTAAGACCTCACTGCTCTCTACAGCTTCCTGAGGAGGGGAAGTGGAGAACGAGGTGCTGATCTCTTCTCCCTGGTATCCAGTGATAGGACGCATGGGAACCGTTCAAAGCTGCATCAGAGGAGGTTCAGACTGGACATTAGGAAGCATTTCTTTACTGAGAGGGTGGTCAGACACTGGAACAGGTTTCCTAGAGAGGTGGTCAATGTCCCAAGCCTGTCAGTATTTAAGAGGCATTTGGACAATGCTCTTAATAATGTGCCTTAATGTTTGGTCAGCCCTGAAGTGGTCAGGCAGTTGGACTGAATAATCATTTATAGTTCCATTCCAACTGAACTATTCTACTAAATATCAAAATATTTTATGGACACACTGCTATATATGATCTTATTAGTTATTATGTGTGGATTGAACTCAGTTTTCCCATTTCGTATCAGGAATGAAGACAACTGCACAGGTACATACATATGTAATGTGTCAGAATATTTTTCCAAAGTATTATATTATAACTTGCAAAGTGTATTAGTAATCTTGAATTATTACTAGTACTGAATGCTTTCACCATAATTAAACATTAGAAGCAGTTTAAGAAGATTGAGACAAAATAATCCAACTGTATCTCCATCAAATATGTAACTCCATCTAAGTTTTATGGAACATGCATCTTGTGGTAGACTTCTATGCGAAAATTGCACTTTTTTCTTAAAAACTTACACTTTCCATTCAATAGTAATTCAGTTTTCTGACCAGAAAAGAGGTATCAGATAAAAATACACTCAGTATAACAGCCAAAAAAAAGCTGCAGTAACATTGTACTGCCATATCAAATAGGACTGCAAAACAAAAGGACCTTTCAGCCCATCATTCTCCATACATGTCTCAGTTTCTCTATACCTTAGTACAGAAGAGGAAATGATTTATTAAATTTAATCGGGCTACCTTCCAGAGCATGCATCATACAAGCATTTGCAGGGCTGTGTCAAATGGAATTCACTGCAACAGGATTTACCGCATGAGTGTCATACAGTCAAATGAAATAAAATAAAGGGAGGGAGGGGGGAAAGACCACCTTGAGCTACATCCAGTGGCAGACAGAAAACAAAACATGAGAAAGATTTTCTAAATTATTTGTGAGAAAGAAATAGTCCCTGCATCTTAATTTTTTTTTTCCAATCACCTCTTTTAGAGCAGTTCAGCCAAGCTTTATTAAACTTGTCAGCATTGCATTCCTTTATGTATGGATAGACTGTTCCTGAAAAAGGTCAACTTAAAAAGCACAAGCGGGCTTTCAACATCAAGAATGCATGCCTACTCTTTTGACTCCTCCCCTGAAAAAGAACCTTCTAAAAAACTCGTGTCCCCATAAAAGATTACACTGCTGGTAAAAGAATCTGGAGGTTTATCTTTCCACACTCAGCTACTCTGACTTCTGTCTTGCATCTATTTAAGCAGGTTCCAGAAGGTAGGACTTTTGTTCCTGCATATAAATACATGCTATAGATGTCAATGACAATGTAGTTCTTTAAAAACTTTGGATGCGAAACATTAGCCATGGAAGCATACATCAAAAGATATATTTTCCCTTTGAAGTCAACGGGAACACTTTGAAATTAACTGTTTACGTAAGTGTTCAAATACAGAGTGGTGTGCCCCATGTTAGGTACTCAAGGTGAAAAGTTTATCTACATCCTTACTATTGTAATGGAACCCGCACACGTCACAACTAGCTGAAGTTGTCCGTGACAAAGCGTAAACAGTACAGAATTTTCCATCTAGAAATACAGCCAGGCACTGCCACAAGAGCAAAGCTATTCTGCTCCTACTGAAAGGCGGTGGGAATTCTGTCTTCCGTCCAGTGACAGTTATGGGATTTTTCCGGTGCTCCACATTTCTCTTCCTCTAGGATTCTCCAAAAAATTGCAACGTCTGTACCTCCTCCCATTCTTAGGGGAGGTGATGGTATACTGCAGTTCCAGAGAAAAACGGTTCACTGAGACTCCTCCTCTGCTCCTAGTTGTGCCACAGACTTCCGTGGACTTAGCTTGGACGCTCATCGTTCTAGCAAAGAAAAACATGCACTAGACTACATAAGAGGTTTTGAAAGTCCATAAATTAATTTCAGATGAAGGCAGAAGAACAGAAATATACATGATCTTCACAGTGCTAGACGGAACAAGGCATTACAACATGCATGTGTCTGTTACATGATGTAATGAGGAGGTCAGTCTCTAACTTTGTTTTTTTTTCCTTTCACACAAAGACCCATATTTTCTAGATGGCTCCAGGGACACGCACATACATGCTGTATGAATTCATAAAAACCATATAACTGTACATCAGTTCTTGTAACCTTGTACCTATCCATCGAACTAACACATGCAAACACCTAGGTGCACCTGCAAGTTTGGTAGCAGCATTACGCAAAAGATAAATTTAGACTACATATTTGGGGAACATAAGCTAAATAGCTAGTGATTTAAGAGGCAAAAGTTCAGATTATTTAAATCAGTATAGCACCATTAAGGTTGGATGAATCTCAGTTCGTCTTAGTTGAGAATCTGATCCTACAGCATACAAGCTGTAAAGAAGGGAAATAATCTTTAAGTCACACATATACGCACATGCACACACAGACACAACCCTGTGGAATACAACTGCAAACTCGTGTTATTAGTATCTACTTTAAAAACAAAATAAATTCTCCAGTATTAAACTAACATGAAACAGAGCAACACTATTATCCTTCACATCCACAGGGTTTAAAATACTTCCTGTTCTCCTTATCAAGGCTCAAGTTTCTGTGTGAAGTTATCAGCAGTAACAGGATAAGCAAACTACTGAACCTAAATAAAGAAAATTAGCTCTCAACAGTACAGTGTTTTCAGTATTAGATACACTGTGTGCTACACTAGAGAATTTATGTGAGAAATTTTGGATAAAAAGCTGAACTGAACAGTACGATTTCCCCTCCTAACAGGATGGCAGTAGTGTTGGACCTGATCTTATGAACCTGTGACTATTTCATAAAGCTATTCTCTCTTTTTCTCCATTTGCAACCAAGAGAAGAGTGTTTGGCTCAAGCAGGCAGGGTTTCCTTCAGTAAACGTGTGGTTTCAGCCAACTTGAAAGCATTAATGAATCCAGGTCAAATTCAATGCCTAATTTCATCTGGGGAAAAACAAACTAAGAGCTATTGTCATAAGGCCTCCCTCAGAGGCTGGAATTGTTTCCTCTTTACCAAATGGTTAAGGCAGAGCACTGTGGATATGTGGGCAATGTGGGCTCCATCTAACACATCCAGGGCATGTGACACAGAGCTCAAGCTATCAGATGAAAGGAGACACCCTGTCAGCAATTTAAATCTCACTTTTTATTCACAACTCCACAGAGTGTCCAAAATGAAGTATTCTGTCTCTAGTCAGACAAACCATTTCACATTTAAACGAAGAATCACTTTTACCTTGCCATCTTGAAACACACAAAAATGAAACACTAACTTTGGTTCAATCTGAGCCATCTTTGCCTTGACATGGACAGTGGGATTGAGTACACCCTCAGCAAGTTTGCAGATGACATCAAGCTGTGTGGTGCAGTTGACATGCTGGAGGGAAGGGATGCCATCCAGAGGGACCTTGGCAAGCTTCAGAGGTGTGCCCATGCAAACCTCATGAGGTTGAACAAAGCCAAGGGCAAACTCCTGCACATGGGTCGGGGCAATCCCAAGCACAAATACAGGCTGGGGGGAAAATGGATTGAGAGCTGCCCTGAGGAGAAAGACTTGGGGGTGTTGGTTGATGAGAAACTCAACATGACCCAGCAATGTGCGCTTGCAACCCAGAAAGCCAGCCATATCCTGGGCTGCATCAAAAGAAGCATGACCAGCAGGTCGAGGGAGGTGACTCTGCCCCTCTACTGCGCTCTGGTGAGACCCCACCTCGAGTCCTGCGTCCAGCTCTGGAGCCCTCAGCACAGGAAAGACATGGACCTGTTGGAGCAGTTCCAGAGGAGGGCCACAAAAATGATCAGAGGGCTGGAACACCTCTCCTGTGAGGATGCACCGAGAGAGTTGGAGTTGTTCAGCCTGGAGAAGAGAAGACTCTGGGGAGACCTTATTGCAGCCTTCCAGTACTTAAAGGGGGCTTACAACAAAGATGGGGACAGACTTCTTAGCAGGGCCCTTAGCGACAGAACAAGGGGTAACGGTTTTAAACTGAAAGAGGGTAGATTTAGACTAGATATAAGGAAGAAATTCTTCACTGTGAGGGTGATGAGGCACTGGAGCAGGTTTCCCAGAGCAGCTGTGGATTCCTCATTCCTGGAAGTGTTCAAGGCCAGGTTGGACGGGGCTTTGAACAACCTGGTCTAGTGGAAGGCGTCCCTGCCCATGGCAGAGCGGTTGAATCTAGATGATCTTTAAGGTCCCTTCCAACCCAACCCATTCTATGATTCTATGGGCTTCATTTTGTAATTTTATGCTTTTTGAAGTGCAGGTGTCAAAAATACTTACAGCCTTTTGCACTGTCCTGTACACTCTATTTAGTACCGCTTAGGATGATGATGAACCACAGAAGAGAGTGCAGGGACGTTGTAGTGGCCCCACCAGCTCAAGAGGTGAGTTCAATTAGTGGTCATCACCCTCTCAGATGAGGCTTAGCTATGGTAGCCACCCAGCAGAAAGTCATGTCACCAGAATGGATGTGGCAACCCAGACAGAGGCTTCATTTTGTAATTTTATGCTTTTTGAAGTGCAGGTGTCAAAAATACTTACAGCCTTTTGCACTGTCCTGTACACTCTATTTAGTACCGCTTAGGATGATGATGAACCACAGAAGAGAGTGCAGGGACGTTGTAGTGGCCCCACCAGCTCAAGAGGTGAGTTCAATTAGTGGTCATCACCCTCTCAGATGAGGCTTAGCTATGGTAGCCACCCAGCAGAAAGTCATGTCACCAGAATGGATGTGGCAACCCAGACAGAGCTCCCACGGAAACATGCAGGATGTTGTCCCATGTTCCATGTCCATGTCCCATGAACCATCCAGGTCCCAGGCTGCAGAGAGTGCCAGAGCCTCTCATGGGTAACTGATGGCAGCAGTGAGAACAGCTGTGTGAGGTGTGACCAGGTGGACGATCTGCTCAGCCTGGTGGCAGAGCTACAAGAGGAGGCAGAAAGGTTAAGGAGCATCAGGGAGTCCGAGAAAGAGATGGACTCATGGAGCTATGCTCTGCCCTCCAAGACAGAAGCAGGAACAGACACCAGAAAAAAAACAGAATCAAGGAGATCCTGTATCCTCCCTCTGCCAAGCTGAAGGCAGTAGCCTAAAGGAAAGGAGTGAATAGAGGCAAGTCCATGCTCAGAACGGCAGGCGAACCCCCTCCTTGCCCACTTCACAGAATCACTAGGTTGGAAAGGACCTTCAAGATCATCAAGTCCAACCATTAATCCAGCGCCACCATGTCCCCTAGACCATGTCCTGAAGTGCCACATCCACACGTTTTTTGAACACTTCCAGAGATGGCGACTCCACCACCTCCCTGGGCAGCCTGTTCCAATGCCTGACCACTCTCTCGGTGAAGAAATTTTTCCTAATATCCAATCTAAACCTCCCCAGGTGCCTCTGTACAGCAGGTATGAGGCTCTGGATGTGGAAGGACAGTCCACGAATGTTGTGGATGATGGTCCAGCTACACCAGAGGTGTTGCCAAGGTCAGAAAGGCCTAGCCCCTGCATCATGACCACCCCCACAAGGAAGAAAAGACAGGTTATAGTTGTAGGTGACACATTTCTCAGGGGAACTGAAGGTCCAGTATGTCAGACCGACCCTTCTCTTAGGGAATTCTGCTGCCTCCCTGAGACCCTGGTTAAGGATATCCCTAGGAAACTTCCTAACCTGGTACAGCCCTCAGACCATTACCCACTACTCCTCTTCCATATGCGTGGTGACAAAGCTGCAACTCAAAGTCCAAGTGCGACCAAAAGAGACTTCAGAGTCTTGGGACAGTTGGTAAGGGAATCTGGAGCACAGGTTATTTTTTCCTCTCTCCTTCCAGTTGTGAGCAACAACATAGGAAGAAACAGATGGGCCCAGTCTAATACATGGCTCCATGACTGGTGTCACTACCACAGCTTTGGGGTTTTTGATAATGGGACGGCGTACACAGCACCTGTCTTACTGAATCAGGTGGGATTAACCTTTCTCAAAGGGAGAAGAGGGTCTTTGCGCACAAGCCAGAGGGGCTTATTGACAGGGATTTAAACTAGACTCAAAGGGGGAGGTGGATAATATCAGACTTACCCATGACAAGCTGTGGGATGACATGCCAAAGTTAGAGGGACAGTGAGCCCTCAGCACAGGAAAGACATGGACCTATTGGAGCAGGACCAGAGGAAGGACACAAAAATCATCAGCGAGATGGAACAGCTCTCCTGTGAAGCAAGGCTGGAGAGAGTTGGGGTTGTTCAGCCTCGAGAAGAGAAGGCTCTGGGGAGACCTTATTGCAGCCTCCCAGCACTTGAAGGGGGCTTCTAAGAAAGATGGGGACAGACCTTTTAGCAGTGCCTGTTGTGACAGGACAAGGGATACTGGTTTTAAAGCAAGATTTAGACTAGATATAAGGAAGAAGTTTTTTCAATTTTTCCTAATGAGGGTGGTGAAACCCTGGCACAGGTTGCCCAGAGAGGAGGTAGATGCCCCATCCCTGCAACCATTCAAGGTCAGGTGGGATGGGGCTCTGAGCAACCTCATTTTCTTGAAGATGCCCCTGCTCATTGCAGGGGGGTTGGACTGGATGACCTTTAAAGGTCCCGTCCAACCCAAAGATTCTATGAAATTTAAGTTTCAATTACTCACCATCTAAAGGGAATATGCACATATATGCAATATTGTTCCCAAACACAGTCAATTCAAATTGCCTGTTCATCTTTTCTAATACTATACAACACAAAAAAATAGTGACTGCAAAACATATTCAGCATGCTGCTTTGTAGAGAAAGGTTCTTTCCTTGAAAGCAAGCAGCTATAAATACTGCTTGTACCTTTATGTTTTCCCCAACCTTCAGTCCCCTTTGAGCTCCCACATGGTCTTAATTAAAATAGAGTAGTTTCTAATTTACAGCACAGGAGACATTTTGAAACTGTTGTTGAAGTAAAATAAACCCCAATAACCCAAATCTTACCCCTAGACAGGTACATCAATATCTTGCATTTATTTAAAGTTCCTGTTGTGCTCATAAGTCTTCCTTACTGTAATAATTGTACTGTGCTTCCACAGTACCTTAAGCCGCCAAAAATAAATAAGTTTCACATAAAGTATGTGTCATGACGTAAAAGAAGTATTTATTTTTTTTTATTCTTGCATGCCCCTCCTTCAAGCAGTTCCAGCCCTGCAAATAGAGACTAACACATACAGACAATAAACTTTCTGTCTGGAGTATTACTAGCAGTTTTGCTTTTTCTTTCAAGCATATCACATTTTGTGAAAACAACATCACTGCTCCGAAGCACCTAAGTGGAATACCATACCTCTTTGCAACACACTTCTCATGCATCCCACAGTCCACCTTTCTTGTAAACAAACAGCCAAAGAGTGCCATGTGTACAGCTCAGTAACTCCAAGCATAATTAACTAATAACCCCTCTAGGACTGAACGCAGATTTTCAGTCTCATTTCTAGCTAGGTTTTTACAAGTAGTGCTTTACCTTTACACCAACACAGGCTCAAGTTTATTAATAGCTTACAACCAAAAACAACAGGAAAAGTTTCCTACGATTACATACGAATTGGAAATGGAATATCATCCAGTCCCACCGGATTTCATTTATGGCATGCGTGATATTTCCCCCTTGCACTGAAATGACACATACTTACCCAGAACAACACCAGAACGACAATATTATTAACATGCTACATAAACATACACAAAGTATATTGTACACTAAAAAGGAGAAATCGGTTGTTCACCATACCAGAAAGTTTGGAAAAGTTCAATATATATTTTCTTGGTTGGATAATTTTCCCCAAGGAACTATTTTTTTCTGCTTACCAAATTAATTCTAGATCCTTGGAATTAACATATATTTCCCCTATTTTCTTCTTAAACTTAATGAAATAAAAATTTTAGTTTCAAGTTAAATTGACTAGCACTAACAGTTCAGCCATACCTCAACCTCCAGGTATTGCTCTTTGCAAGAATCACATCAAGCAAAAGTATGTTTCAGAAGAGTAAATTCCCTTAGCTGTCCACTGTTTCAGTGATAAGGCCGTAAACATTGGTTAAACCACGTTGTATTAAATTAACCCATGGTGCACATCCTCATTTCAGCATCCCAGTAAGGGTGCCTCGTTTGTCAAAATGGACGACCACAAGCTGTTCCAAATGGCTTCTCACAATTAAGGATTATACATGAAAAATTGTGTGTAAAACTACCATTAACATATGGCTTTTTTTAATATTAATCTTTTTTCCTCTTCTCTGCTGTTTATCTTTCCTCCTCCTCAGCCACTCTCCTAGCTTCTTCTTCCCACATTTCCACTTCTAGACTTCCTCCATTCTCCCACTCCCAAGTGCCTATCAGCGTCTCTTACTGCTATTCACTCTCACTTGCTCATTCCCCAGCAACTTTGCCTTCATTCCTCTTTATTTGAGGTATTTTTGTATGAAAGCAAGGCAACATGATGCCCCCCCCCCAAAAGGATCACTCTTCTTTTACATGTTTCAGTGGTCCTGTCTCCCATTCCATTTTCTGTTCACATCCTTTGCTTAGGACATAGTTCTATAGAAAAAGGACTATGTCTCCTTTTGAGTTTACACAACATCTTAATACGAGATGATCCATGCCCCGACTGATGTTTTTGAATGATTTGCAACGCATTATCACAAATCCTGAAGCTAACAATAGAGGTTTCCCCAATGCCGGCACACAGGTTGCTCTAATCAACATTAAGGTGACACTAACATGAAGTGCAGCTTTGATACATCCTCAGGGAACTCCTGACACACCTGCTGAAGACGGCCACAAGTTTGCTCATCACTGCCAGGAAGATTATTAAGTGGCTTCAAGAAGCCCAAGGATCTAGGTCCCTTTTGAAAATGCTTTCCATAATACACTCTTGAGGGAGTCACGGCAGACGTCTGCACAGGTGTACCAAAAGGAACCAGTTTGAGTGGTTTAGTAAACTATCTTAAACACCAACGGTAAAAGAGCAAGTTTGCCTGGATCCTTGGAAAAAACAGAAGAAAAACTCCATCAAAAGGGTCTTGAAAGGAAAATACCATGTTTACACATAAATCTGTGTGTGTGCTGTCACACTCTCACTTAAACTTTCTTCTCCTAACCTGTTTCTCTGCTGTGTAATTCTACCTCAGGCAAAAAAGGTAAGGTCCAGCAGCCAGTCAGAAACTGACTTCTGCTTTATCGATGCTTTGTGGTAGCATCACTTCAAAAAGCACACGAAGTAATATGCCTCTATAACAATTGTTTCTACAGCTCCATTACATAAAACCAGGTGTGCGAGCAGATCAGAAAGCAAAAGGGGAAAGGGAAAAAGCTGAAGATAAAGAACACTTTCAAGTTCTATTTTAGCATTTTAAAGCTATTAACATGTACTGCAGTTATATAAAGCAAAAAGACACTTTCTCACCCTCCCTCAAGGTGAGGGACTGCTATGAGAACACATACACGTACAGTTAAGAAAAATCTCAAATTCCCTCCTGCTACAGACGTCAGGAAAAGACTACACACAACCACACTAAGCGTACCATAAATTTATGGCACTCGTGGAGCATGGAAATAAACACACATATAACTTCCAAACGTACACAATACCCTGGGAGTCTTCAGTCTCTTCATCCCAACGACATTCTTGAAGCGTTCAGCAACAAACTGCTTCCCCACACGCGTTTGCATGGAAAACATTACTTAGTTTTCAGTCCACATTTTCTTAAGTCAGCATTCAAGCTTTTTCTGTTATTCTGGTAAGCAATTACCCCCACTAAAAATTTCCAAGTAAACAACCAAGATGAACAATTTCTCCTCATTTGCTCTACCTACTTACTGGGTTTTTGGGTGTTTTTACTTATTGAAAGTGGAGACGTGACCTCAAATATTAACATGCTTGATAATTCAGCATTATTTATCAGATGATAGCCTGGAGAATGATTGTCCCGCTTAATTAGTTTCTCCTCAATCCTCTTTCCTATGAAAAAAATTACAATTCAATGCTCTTAACTGATGTCAGAATAAATATGATTAAGCGGTGTCTAGATTTCTCTGGTCACTGTGCTTTTAACTGATGCAAATGAATGCATTCATAACAAAATATAAAAGATATTTGAGCTTATGCAATCACCAAATATACACAACCCATACACTAGCTACTGATTTTTCAGGGAAACAACATCATGATCTTTTACTAAAGGAATTCAGTGCAATCCTTGATGCCTAACTACAGCATAAACTTTAATATGTTTTTTTCTCCTTTCTTAAAAGCAGACAACTTTCACACTGAAGACCCTGAACAGTGGCACCTGAAATTCAGACTCCCACAGCCCCCAAGGTCCAAAGAATGACTTTGTTTTGCTGGTGATTTAGAGACCGTCTTTAAATACCCTTTGATGGTTTGAACACTTTCATTCCTTCGTGGTTCAGACTGCCCATTTCCTTTCAAGAGCTGAAGCCTCTGTTTTAATCTCTAGTAGATTTTTCTATAAGGTCAAGGAACTTGCTGGGAAAATTCTTTGTGAGAAAAGGTTATGCAACAATCTACACAAGTAACCCTTCTTTCCAAACTCACACAAAGCATATAGAAAGAAAACAAGAGACAGTTAAGAAAGAAGACTTAAAATGTTAAAAAATAAGCACATGTTTGTAATTATTGTATTAAGCGTCTTTCTTGTAGATGGATATTCTTTTCATTGTCAGATTTGAAATTATACAGTTACAAAGTCACAGTGAAGGACTTGACAATACCAACATAACCCAATATCCTTAAACCACATCCCGAAAGCCATTTCCTACAAAACCTTACATGACAGAACTCCAGCGGTTTACCAAGAGCATTCTCATGGGCCAAACACAAACAGTTTGCAGCTTGATAAACAGTTACTCTGCCTCCCACTTGGGCCAAACACCAGAAAAATAATTCATCGCTGCTAGTTTAGGACCTTTATGCTTCTGCTGCAGTACTAGCTACTCCGCTGGCTCTCTTACAAACATGAGTGTTAGCCACAGCCTCCTCCTGAAACACAAGCACCACGTTTCACGTGCCCTCCACTCACACAGGAGATACTTTTGCACACCTTTTCAGAGAGAAAATTCAGGTATCTATTATAATGCACGTCATCATTAAAAATGTCTTCAAGTGACTGCTTGGCAGTACCCAAAGCATTCAAACATAGCATCCAACCCATGATATCAAGAGAATTTTTGGTTTTTATTTTGTCTCCCCTAAAGTCTGCACCGCACCTCTTACAACAAGCAGCAGTGTTTCTCCTCTCCAGGGAGAATGCTGACTATCAGTTTGCTTTTTGAAATACTTTTGGGTCTCCAATCACTTTTGAAGTGCAAAACCAACAAGTATAAAGGAAATTCCCTGGAGTCACGTTAGACAATACAGTGAAATTCATGCTTAAGAAACAGAATGCTAATGAAGACAAGCTATGGTTATTTTACTGTATTACATTTTGTATGTAATTGATGTATTACATTTACATCATTAAAAAAAGTATTAAAACTATGTATTATGTCCAAAGACTCAATTTTAAGAGCACAGACTACCTGATACGTTTAGAATAATAATCTGTGTTTGAAGTGATAAAAACATTACCTGCTACAGGCCCCTCTTTTTGTCAGAGTAAAGGTGGGAAACATCTTGCACAAACGGATCTGAAAGGCACCCTATATCCTTCGTTTGCTACGATAAAGCATTTTGAAAGTCTGTTTCATCATTGAAACATCTCAGGACACAGATATTTCAAGAAAAAACATCCTTTTTACAGGCAAATAATTTTCTAAGCAAGCAACTTTCGCAGTTTTATACCCTTTACTACCATTTTCTTCCACAGCACACTTGGTTTTTTTGCACTATTCCCTTTATATCCAGTATGAAGAGTTGTGTAACCTAATCCAGCCTCATTTGCCTATATAATGATCAAGTCCTGTAGTCTGTAATTTCAAAAATGACCCCTTTTTTATTTTTCAGCTTCACTTGAAAGCTGTCTCTCAGTTGAATTCAAAGACAAACTTTTGCCTTATGTCTGAAATGCAATTAAAAAAAAACCAAAATCAGCTAACCATTAAGAACACTTTCAAGTTCTATTTTAGCATTTTAAAGCTATTAACATGTACTGCAGTTATATGAAGCAAAAAGACACTTTCTCACCCTCCCTCAATCAATAATACGAAACTTTAATCCACTACATGAAACACACATGCAGTGGCTAACTGGATTATACAATTATGGTTTTACATGAATCACAGAATCACAGAAACACTAGGT
>NW_010522462.1:0-12501 GCF_000687285.1 Phaethon lepturus
AAACTGAAAGAGGGCAGATTTTGACTAGACAGGAGGAAGAAATTTTTGATAATGAGGCTGGTGAACCCCTGTCCCAGGTTGCCCAGAGAGGTGGTCGATGCCCCATCCCTGGGAACATCCCAGGTCAGGCTGGACGGGGCTCTGAGCACCCTGCTCTGGTTGCAGATGTCCCTGCTCACTGCAGGGGGTTGGACTGGATGGCCTTGGAAGGTCCCTTTCAATGCAAACTATGCTGTGATTCTATGAGAGTTTCCACTAACTTTTCAGCTGGCAGCTTTAAGCAGGTCTGCTTACGGAAGCAATGCAAAATAACAGCAAATAGTTGTTTAAATGCATTGAAGACTCAGCTCAGATTTAGCCAGTACACTTGATATACTTGTCGTCTTTCTAGGCATTTGCCACTTGCTTAGGAAAAAAAAGGGCTGTAAGTATCGAGAAGTGCCCTGCCACTCTTACTTTAAAGATATTTCTGTCACATATGTTCATTAATTTATGTGTTTTCAAGTAGCAGGTAAAATCATCTGGCATTGCTCTGAGAAGTAGAGAGTTACAGTATTTAATTTCCCCAGTTCCCTGCTTGTTCTGCTTGGGTTGAATCAGCTCAGTTTGGATAAATCTTCACAGTCGTCCTTCAGTGGGAAAAGACTTCTTGAACCTGCCAGCGTGACCTGTGTTTTTGTTGTAGTGATATGATTGTTGTATATTGCTAATATTTTTCCTCTTTCTGTAGGTGTTTTATTGTGGCCACTGGCAGACAGGAAGGTTGAGGAAGTGGTGCTTTGGTCCTATCCTCTGCCCAGTGTTGGAGTTCTTGGGAACCAGCTTTATGTAACAGTAATACCATAAGACACTGAATAAAACAAGGGATTGGACTCAAAAGGTAGGACCCCAGTTGCATGGTACCATCACAGCTGACAATCTAGAGTTTATTTTATTTAATAACTTAATCCCAGGAAGCTATATTCTTGGTGGCACCATGACAATAATTTGCCTAGAATAAAAATAGATACATTACAAAATTGATTCAATTATTTCATAGATTCATACCATATCTCGAGTTGGAAGGGACACATAAGGATCGAGTCCAGCTCCCTATAATTATATTAACCCCAGGTCTATTATTATTATAACTGGCCCTTACAGAGAACCTACCCATTTCTTGATATTCTTGTCCCACCTATTGGAGGAAGAAGTTACCTCACTTCATCTCCTCCTGCAGTCTTTTCTTCTTCTTTCCTTTTCCACAAGTGTGAAAGAACAGCTGCTGCCTGATACAATTATTTTAATTGTTTGCATGCTATAAAACTGTTAAAAGCAATTCTAATTTTAACAGTAAATAGGTTTTATTGCCAAGTTATGCTTTTGCTTATAGCTATAAGATGGCAATGGGTGGTTAAAAGTATATTTGATTCTGTGCTATTATTTCTCCTGTATCCACTCTATAATCAATGAAGTGATACTATTTTGCCCTCAGGATAAAAAAAAAGAAATGCTAATGGAAGCAATTAAAAGATATGAATAATACTGACACCTCTTTATTATCTTTCAGGTACATTTGGACTTACCCAACACATTAAGTGGTAATGATGCAGTTACAGTTATTTTCCAGTTGACATGATTAGTTCTGTGGCCCAGCCACATTTATCTTGTGCTTTGAAGCCCTTCACACTAAGTTATTGGATTTGGAAAATAAAGTAAATAGATATATGAAATGACCTCATCCCTAATTTTAAAAGACATGAGTAAGAATGGCATTTCCATGGTCTACAAAACTAGTCTAAGTTATACGAGTTATCCTCGATTGTCTGCTCTGTTCCTTCGACTGAAGAGTTTCAGACTGGAATGGTGTAAAGAATAGCCATCTAGGGCTACAGACACAGAAGTATTACACCACGTCAAGGAGTCTGACCTTTGTGTTAGACACGTAGCTCCACATTCGTATCCTCAAAAAGTCCCTGTGCTTACAACTCCATTCAATGTACCTTGAAGGAAGACACTCCTGAGTCTTGCCTGAGTCTTGTGATGCTGATGTCTTCATCCGAGCTTGAATTTTCCAGCTTCTAGGGTGTTTCTGTTGTCTGGAGAGGGGCTGCATAATGAGCCCTTTTTAGAAATGTAAATGCTATCAGGAATGTATTAATATCTGGACAGGAGGCCTGAACGATCAAATACATATCTGTCATGTGCAAACAAAAATCCCAAATTACTTGAGCACAATTTTGAGACCAATTTTCAATGAAACACAGAGGAGTTATGAACTGTTGCAAGTCATGATATTAATAATAATGAACTTGGAGTCTGAACAAGATTTAAATATGTGGATGAAACAGCAGAATAGATTTGGTTGAGGAAGCCCTTGACATTCCTACCTTGCTTATAACTCTTAGATACTAAGTCTGTGCTTTATTGGAACTGGGGGTTTGGCAGGCCCAAAACGCAGCAATTTTTTCAAATAAGTTTGTGCAGCTAACTAAACATTCAAAAGTTCAAATATCACTTTAAATCGTGTATCTAAATGTATGTTGTTTATAACAGTAGTGAAATGAGAGACTCTGCTTGAAAAAAACCAAAGGACTGCCTATTAAGAAAAAAAGAATGCTGTCATTATTACTTAAGAAAACAAATTGCTCACATTCAGGATTCCTTTTATGACAATATATACTCTCTTCACTATTTTCTGTGCACCTTTAAATACTTGTCCTAGTGAGAAACTGTGCCTTCTCTCCAAAAGGTAACAAGAACGCATTAATATCTACCATGATCCTGTACGCTGGGAGTCGTTAAGGGCCCCCATCTGTTAAAGGCGAGGACTGGGTAATAGCACGGCTTCATCTAGGTTAAGCACATCTAGTGCTGTGTTCTGTATTGCTATTTATTGTGAATATGACCCTTTTTATACACTAGATAGCTACGTGTATTTCTAAGCATTCAGCAGCTATCATCATGTAATTTATTTTATTCACCTCATTATTATTATATGTTACACCTGCATAAAAGGTGTTTTTATTGCAGTAAAATATTTACTTTGTTAGCTTGATTGGCCTATGTACCCAACTGTTTACTATTTGGTCATGCTGAAACACTGAGCTTTCTGCTATGCCTTCCATGTGGTCAATCAATCAATCAATCAATCAATCAGGAGGTATAAGTTTTTTCTTATTTTTTATGCTTCAGTACTAAATTGCGTGGTGACTATTGCCCAGCAATTTGAATTAGACAAAGGAATAATAAATTTCTTATTTTAAAAAAAGCACAAAAGAAAACTTCCTCCAAATGGTATCATCAAGATACTTGATTTAAGAAAAGGCTGATGATGTTTGTTTAATAAAGTGGTGCAGAAGAATTGGTTTGTTCAATCCATAAAATGAAAATTTCTTAATCAGGATGACCAGTTAAATCTGCGCAGATGAACAGTTCAAAATTTATCAAAGAGCTGATCAGATATATCCAGATGTCAGCAGCTTGGAAAATAGGACATTAACCATCAATGTAGGAGACTTGAAAATTAAACAGGGATGCTCTAAGAACATTTCATTTGTCTAAGGATCGACAAATGAAATTAATTACATTGTTTAATTAAGAGGGTTGAGAATCATAGACAAATAGGTAGCTTAAGGTTAAAAACTACCTGATGGCTGCCTTTTGGATGCAGTATCCAGAGTTATAACCTCACAAGATGCTTAGGGACTTCCAGAGCTTCAACTTCAGTTAAAACATGTATACTGAGCATTTTTTCAGGAAAAACACTCTTTTGATCTCATCAAGTGACTTATCTAAAGAAACATGCTCAGGAAGTGCAAAGGCAACAGGAATGTTTTTGAAGGAAACAAGACAAATATGGTACAATGTCATCCACAATGCTTCCTGGAAACAGAGCCTGTTTCTCACTCTAGTCCCTGAATCACGTTTAGGATTTTCCAGAAGAGTGCTAATTGAAACATTGTGCTAGGTAATGTGCTAATTGCTAACTGATATGCATGGCTGAGGCTGGTGCAAAACGATGACTTCATCTCTTCTACCTTCTTCTCTGATGTAGATGAGTGCTCTGAACACTCTTTGGAGCAAACACTAAAAAAAGACTTAAACAAAAACCTGAGGTGCTTCAAGTTTTGAAGTTGTAGCTGAACAGGATTTTAAAGATCATGTTTATGAATCCCTGTGTCCTTTTGTGGATGCTCTTGTTGGTACAGATAGCATTTGGAACGAAATGGAATTAATCTACTGTTAGATAAATTAGCTACCTTTCTAACTTAAAAATTTGAAGCAGACAAAGGAAGAATTACAGTTAAAAGTCACCTTTAAGATCTGAGTTACATGATTAAGACAGATTTATTTTCTATTCTTTTTTTTCTACCTTCCTAGTTTCTGAATAGCAAATGTGAAGATCAGATATGAAGAAGTCTGACCACTCAGGTTCCTTCAAGCTCTACTCAGGCTCCTGCCACTTATCTGAATGTTTTGGTCCGCCTTCCCATTCAAAACCCAACCTGAACCTTCTCAACTGTCAGTGAAGCTGTCCAGTCAGACAGCTTAGGCAAGATTTATGCAACGCGTCTTTGTTATACCTGGCAGATAAAAACGAGATTCCCTGTAATTGAAAAGGGTGGATAGGATTTTTAAAAAACAAGACAGTAAATGTCAGTAAACTACATTTTTTTCCTTTTTAAAGGTTGTGTTTTGTTGATGTTTAAGCACTATGGTTTACCATGACAGAATTCACTTGCCTGAACATAGACCCCTGTGTTGCAGAGGTCTAAGTTTGAGCTAGTCACCTTAGTTAATGATAGGTAAGGGTTAGAAATTAGGAGCTGTAGAATTCAACCAGTGCTTCACCCCAAATCTCAGCCCTTGTTTCCTTCACCTCCTCTCTTTCCATTTTCCTGTTTCTCTCTTCCTCTTAGCCTCAAGTCAGTGTTACCCTTCATATGGCTGACTGAAAAGAGAGCTTATTTCCCAGGGGAAGAGGAGGGGAAGGACGGAGAAGGATAAAGACATGAAAGGGGATGGGGAAGGGAGAGACAGAATTTTCTAGCAGCTTCTTATATTTCTCTGTCTCTGCTTAGATTGAATACCTACTCTCTCTAAATTGTCTTTTCCCAAAGGGACATGTTCCTTTTTAAGAAAAATTGTTTTACCTCATATTAATTTTAGATAGCTGTAAAACTGTGTACAGTTTCACTTTGTCATCATACGGTCTCCTTTGTTTATACCTTATCTTTCTTCCTGTTTGTTTATGACATGTGAGAAACTATAGCAGAGTATGTCATGGAGGTAGACACAGGCCTACAAAATCTACAGAAACTCCAGACACCAGAGGAACCTCATATCCCCAAGGCTGAACAAAGCTAACTGCTACATTCCCATTGCTCCATACGAAAGCTGTTGTGCCCTACCGTCAGGAGAGGTTTCCTTAATACACAGCCAGTTGTCTGGAGAACTGGCACAGTTAGTTGCTGACCAATAGGTGTAGGAAACTCCTTACTTAGCTTAACAGTAGCTGTCATAAGTTGTTGCTTCCTTTTCCAAGCCTAGAGACAATCTTGGCTCCTGTAACAGGACTGAAGACTGAAAAGAACCAAGCTTTTGGCTTCATTTCTACATGTGATTTCACACAAATGAGGAACAACTTTAAAAATGGGGAAGACATCCTTGGGTTTATGATGGGACATGGGCTTGCAGAGTATGGTGAGTGGGTGTTGTCAGAACTATGCAAGCACAGAAAGCCTCTCCCCAGCTTTCAAAAGGAAAAGGACTAGACAGATCTCTAACTCTGCCTTCTTATTTCTAGTCCTTTTCAGCATAGCTATAATCTTTCCATTAAATGACTGCATAAATATGGCACACATAGGATACTGTTAGAACTGTTGAGTACAGTTGAGTGTAATTTCCACCACCAGATGAAGAAAGTAGAACTGAACTCTCATTCAATCTAAATGCTTTTCTTTCCAAGCCCTTTGAATGGTCTCAGGATGTAGAATCTGACAGTAGCTCTGAGTAGACCGGTCAAGCTCCCCATACATGGTCCAACTCTTTCAGTTTCTCAAGTTTGTAATATTTGTGTCAAGCGAATGGACAAATCTGAAATGGAAATCTTTCAAAACTGGTTGATCTGTGTATGTCACCCCCTGCCAGACTTTTCATTTTTTTTTTTCCATTTAATTCCATGAGTTTTCTCTTCCTTTTATGATGTCATAGTACATTGCCTAGATGTTTTGCTTTGTTTTTACATAGTGTTATAATCTAAAATGAAATGCCAAGTTATCTCTTGGTAGAAAAAAATAACTCAAATAAATTGTGACAACAGATAGAAAAAGTAAATAAATATTCATGAAGATTTTAAAATTTGAATTTATAAGAAATAAATATAGTACACCACTTTGGGGAAAATATGCAAATACTAAGGAAACAATTATTAATGCTCTGGTTATATATACCCACTTTTGTGATTCTTAAAGAAGCTGCACTGAATTTGTGTTCTTCATGCATAATAAAATCCCACATTTTGGAACAGATGGATTTTATTTTTTGAGGAAAAAAACCCCTACCTCGTATTAGCAATGATGGAGAAAAGTGGATGCAATCCACAAATATCTGCTTACAATTAAGAAATCACACTGAGAAATAATCTTGATGGTTATTTCTGACCCATTTCCCGTAATTGTGTAAAAGGATATGCATTTTACTTCTTAAAGAATCCCCCGGCAATACTTCATCCGCCTCAGACGGCCAGTCCCAGCCCGCGCGCACCCTGCAACACCGCTTGACGGGGCAGGCGTGCAGTCCTTGTAGCAGAGGGAAAATGCCCACGTCATCAGGTCGAAGGAGAAAAAGCTTTCAAGGTTGCAGGCGTGGGAGGGGGGAAGAAGCGAGGCCGATCGTGTTACCCGCACAGGGGAGGCTGGCAGGAGTCAGGGCAAAACACTAGTAAGGAAAGTCGTGATGTTACAGGAGCAGCGATGGAGCTCTCCGTGCCGCATGCGGGAGCGGGGGGAAGTCTAGACGGAATTAAGAGAGCTTTTGCTCCTGACATCTAGACAGTTTCATTTATAAAGTACAGGCGCATGCACAGAAGATTTTTTTATTTTGTCCTATACGTCCGTTTGTATAGCTCTTGGTGACAGACTGCTGAATTAGTACCGACAAACCGGATCAGCAGGTTATGTAGTGCAAAGGTGTGACCTACGAATATAAAAACTTGTGTTTGTCTCAGAAAGAGAGAGAAAAGTCCCTCCCCATAAAGATAGCCAAGTTCTTAGAGCAAGAAATGAGAGGAGAAAGAAATTATGAGGTTTCTCATAAATATGGAATTGTCTCTGAATAATTATCTTCAGCAGGGAGGACTGCAAGAGACATGTTTATGGCACTGCTGCATGCTTATAGCCATACATGCTCTTTTAAAGAAATATTGCAAGTCTGTTTATTCTCTACTTGTCCGTGGCATCTGATAAATACACTCAAGCGCATCAGTGGATATGTACAATCAAAGGCAAAGTTGTTCCAAGAACATAAATTTCCAAATACTGTTCTACGGCATGCTTTCTGGCTAGCGATCGGCTCGTTATCTCTTAGCCTCATTGTTTAAGCAGCTTTTGATCTGGTCAAGGGTGGAAATCTAGGTGCCTTCCATAGACTCCTATTTCTGAAAAGAATAGGTACATATCTGAATGCTTCCAAAGGCAGACTTGAAAACATGCATTTTAAAAGGTAGTTAATATTGTATGTTGTAAGAAAATAACTTTTAGAATGATTTTCCTTTTTAAAACATGAGCGGTTTTTCTGGAGTTGTTTTTTCAAGGTTTTTGGTAACTTGTAAAGTTCAGTGAATACACACTTTGACTTTGGGCAAGAAATTCTGGATTTACAGCAAAGGTAGGAGAAAAACTTGCCTAGGTTGTTGACAAGAGTTAGGCAAAATACTTTGAACATACAGTGGTCGCTCCTAGTATATATATGTCATGGCTTTGATGTCAAGGTGTACCTGCACAGTTTTGTCAATCTTTCTTTAAGACTTAAGGGCAGAATGACACCAGACAATCTGCAGCTATTTTCTCCAGAAGTCCTTGTGATATGATTTAGCTGAAGAATCCACAACTACAGACTACCTCCAAAAAATCATAGTTACTGCATAGTCAATATGTCTGTCGTCTTTATTTTGATTCCCTTCACAATGTTTAGCCAATACTTCAATAATGACATGAAATGGAATTTTATCTGCATATGGAGTTCAGAGCCACCTGTACAAAACAAGGCATTTGATACCAGCAGATAACAGTCATTAAACATGAAGTGAAATCCCTGTAGATGTTACACACATTTCAGAAAGCAGGGCTTTGATAGAGAATATTTCCAAAGCAATCTCTTTTTCACACAATGAATTCTAGTATGACTTGTCATGTTATAGCCAGCAATCTAGGTGATTTGTGAATGCATTTTATTGTGGAGAGGCAACAGAAAAATGCTTTTTTTATGCTTAAGGTGTGCAGCTTAGCTTTCCCTTGCAGTGAATGAGGTCTTAGAAAAACATTGCTAAGTTGATGTGATGATTGATGGCCAAATCAGATACTACAGTCAGAATGAAATTGAAGTGAAGTTTCATCATTCCCCTATCCTCATGAAAAATCATACTTTGAGAGTTTGCCAGAGAGCTTGCATTTCATTTATTATAATATAAACATTATAATGCTGAAATGATTTCTATTAGAAAGGTGGTTTTCACTGACCAAAGATGATCAACACAACTTTTTGGATTAGAGTCTATCGGAAAATGAGAGTGCCAAGTTTAAGTGGACATGTTTCTTTAATGGTAGAAAATTTCATGTAATATCCCCTAGAATATGTTTTCAGTGTGAGAAAGGGCTGGTGAGAAGATATTTGTGAAAATGCACGCCAGGTACATCAGCACGCATGCAGATGTTTTTAAACATCTCACTCTGTTGTGCTGAAACCTGTCATAAAGTTCAAAGACATGTTAAAATAGGACACCCTGCGCGCACACCTTTGATCTCAGGCTGGGAAGTAGAGGAAGTGCCAGGTACACGGTAGGTTTGGTGTGAAACCAGATGGATCTCCTTTTTGTCCACCAGCCAGTAGATCTGCACATGTGCAGCAAATACAGAGTGAAGATTTATTATGAAGGTACAGCTTTTGCACAGACACACATGGAAAGGGTGTTTTGTTTTGTTTTGTTTTGTTTTTTTTAATTAATTTATTAGGATTTTGGCTTAGAGCAGTCCTGACTTGGGATATCCAATCTTTCCAACAAGGTTGTCAATCCCTGTCCAGACAGTGACAGGTGTTTCCATTGCAATGATCCTTGCAACATCTTCAGCTGGACCAAGTGTGACACTACCTAGTTTCTCCAAACCTCACATTTGTCCAACTGAACAGTAATGCTCTGGGGGTAACAGTCTACTGCATCTCCCAGTTGTGCTATTTACAAGCACTTTAATTCTGTTGCTTGTGGCTTGAGAAGAAGCCATGAGGAAGGTGATACCTGCAACCTGTTGAAACCTTTGACTGTAAGAAAGTACATGAAGCAGCAGCTTTCCTTACTGATGTTCATAGGCTGTGTGTAAGTAAGGCTGGTAAAGCAGAGTTGAAGGCAAATGTATCAGTGATGAACCTAACTAGATAAGCTACGAGAGGATCTTGTCCTGAGCTACAAGAGGAACAGCAGCTCTTGTTATTCATGGAATAGATTTTTAAGTAAACTTCAGGATCTTCAGATCAACTCAGAATAATGTGTTCCTGTACTAGATATCTCACTCAGGGAAGGTTTCAAGCTCCCTGACTTCTCCAGTTACCTCTTGGATGATTCAAGAGGTCAGAATGGTTAGAAGAGATGGAGATTGTCCCCTTGGCACGAAGTACATTCACATAAGCATATATATTTTTACAAACTGCTTCAAGCTTTGCTAACAGACAGCAAGGACCTACTTCAAGTATTCTCACATTTAGAACTAACTTCTGGAGAATGTGAGCCAAACAATGCTGAATGTTTCCATTCGCTCAAAATTTAAATTAGAAGTGGTCACTACACAGGCATGGAAGTATTCTGGGTACTCTGGTTGCTTTAGAAAAATGATACAGAAGTGAATTTATATTATTAAATGTGTTTGAAAGGTTGTATATGTTATTATTTATGCACTTGGATAGAGGTGGTTGCGATAAAATTATAATGTTTTAAAATATTTCCTTTACCCTAATTAGAAGTGGTAGTATCTGACATTTCAGAAGCTTTTCGGTTGCTGGAGTGAATCTTGTTTTTGTTTGGTATGAAATTGTTTTGTTACTTAACAAAATTAAATAACATATATATGTCAGTTGTATAACCCAAATCTGTTTATGTATTTTTCTCTTTTGTTTGAACTCTGGTATTTGTCTTGCCTGCCTTACTCTATTTTACAGGAATATAATTAGCAATATGAGCTAGCCAACTAATCTGCATAAACAATTCTGTTTACTTAAGAGTGGTAAATTAAAAATGTTATCTAATCATCTGGGAGAGAAACAAAGGAGCCTTTTGAGCTCTACTTGAGGCTTGTTTTAGTTCAGCTGGGATTTGAACCAGTCCACAGCTTTCAGAAGGGAATCAACTAACATCACTGGCTCCCATTTGCGTCACCATCTCTGCTGGCTGAATCATGTAAAATGCAAAAAGAGATCTAGGGAAGGAACCTGAACTCAGGCTTTCTTCTCCTGCCATGAGAGTCTTAACATGAAGTTATTTCTTGTTTCTCCAGTTGTTAGTTCCTTCCGTGCACTGGCAGTTTCCAAAGTGAGGTTTATGGAAAAGAGTCTCCAGACTAACCAGTTTCCAGAGATTAGTCCATGGGAAAGAGAGAAAAAGCGGAAACTGTACTGATAACATACATTCTGAGTACTTTATCTCTCCAAAAAAAAAAAAAAAGATAGAAGTATTGAGAGAGCGCTACTTTCTTTTCCTTCACTGTTAAAGAGCAAACCTTCTCAATTGTGTAACGGCAATAACATACATTGTTATGTTTTAACTGTGGAAACTTCTTTATTTATGAAACAAGGTGCTGTCATCTATTGTTTTACAAAGAAAGTCATGTCAGACTCAGTTCATTCCCACTTGTCCCTGTTTGCTGCAGGAGCATACTGAAGCCACGGAGGTGGGAACTAGTCCAGAATGACCTGGGTGCCACTGAAACATCAGACATGTTCTGCAGACCACCCAGGGATCCTTCACAGAGGATTTCAGGTTCCTCTCTGAGAATGAGGGGTAAGTGTCTGTCTTTACACAGATTGTCAAAGATTTACCCTATTCTTTAATGGGGTGTGGAATAATTGCTGGAGGTAACCTAGAAATCTAACTTATATCCATATTTTAAAGAAAGGTACAGCACTGAAGAAGCTTCCAGGGTGTAGTGCAGCTGGTATGTAAGGGATCCATTCCACGGGAGTTCCCTAGGCCTCTAACCTTAGATGTTACCACACCAGGGGAACTTGGTGTGCTGACTAGGAGGAACTGTATGGAGGGTGGAGCAGAGTGGAGACGCTGCTGCCAGGCTCTGTGAGATATAGAGAACTTGAAGGTACAATGGAACCAATAAGCTGCATATTCACTACCCTGAGCCAACGGTCTGTCATGTTTTTGACGAAATGCTGTGCTTGGAGTGAACTTTGCTTATTATAATATCATTATAATACTAAAACGCACACCCCTCTCAAAAGTTACCCACCTCCCAAGGGGTGACCACCCCTCAATGAGCTTGTGCACTGAATTTTTCCTTGTCTGTACCTTTAAACGTGAAGCGAGAGAATTCTGAACCAATCCTGATAAAGGTATGTATGACTAGAGTCACTCAAGCTCCACCTGGACAATAAAAAATAATATAAAAATAGCTTGGAGAAGAGAATGTTAGGGAAGATACCATCGTCGTGTACTACTCTAACTTCTGGGATCAGTTGACGGGCTGAGCCTCTCTTCCCCCCCATCGGGACGCCTTTGGGTAAGATTCGAACACTTGGTCATACCAAGTGCTTACCCGGGAAACTTAGAAATCTCTACAGAGTCACTTTACATCTCTTAACATCTCATTTGTAGCCAAGTGATGTTACTCATACTTCTGGCATTTGCACGTGCTTTGTAGGCAGTGAATTTATTGCTGGCAATCCAAAGAACCTGTGTGTCTGTTGCTTTAATAAACTGCACTACTCATTAATCTAGCCATGATAGTTCTCATTGAACGTGACCAAACTCTTTAAGTGCGGCCGTGGTAGTTCATGGAACGCGACTGGACTGAGGAGGTGTATCACGTTATTTGCGCATCCGTAATCGTGATAGTTCAGTGTACTGAACGCGCCCGGACTTATAACGACAGCTTGGGCTACTTTAGCCTTTAACGCAACATGGGGTCTCTGGAGTTCCTAGCGTATCACATAAGAAATTCAGCCAGAAGGTAACCTGATAAGTTATCTTGTATATCCCTTGTAATATTAGTGCAATGTATGACAACTAGTTAGAGAATTCCCCTG
>NW_010522462.1:12529-14730 GCF_000687285.1 Phaethon lepturus
TGCTGAACAGTTTATCTCTTTATGTTCTGTATCCCCATGCTCCACTTAAATTGTGCACTGTTTTGCTCTCCAAGATTAAAAAAACCCACAAAACCAAAAAAACCTTCACAACCTGTTGCTTTGACAGTTATAAAGTTTGAGAAAGAACTGATTTATCACCTGCTGACTTCTCATTTCTGAGGCTGTGTGTGAGCTCATTCACTGCATCTAAACAAACTCGGCTCTTGGCTGAACAAGGGAACGTGTTACCTGTGTAACTGCAACCCAGCATGAAGGTTTGGTATGTGCCGTGAAGTGCACCATTATCCAAAATAAACAGCTGGCTCCATTAGGAGTTAAGAAAGGGGACTGATAACAAGCCTGCTCTCACTAGGGTAATAAACACCTATTGACTTTGTAGGTAATAATTCAGAAAAGCTAAATGGATTCTTGCAATTCACTTAAGACTTGTTTAACGGTAACAACTGAAGATTAGTTTCTGCTCCAAATTACTGCTAATCGAATCTTGTTCTCTGTGTTTGTTTCTAGCTTTATCTGACTCTTCAGACTTATCTGCAGCTCTGTAAATGTTTTGTGTTCATTCCAGCACATCCTCAAGAAAATTCATCGTGTTTCCCAAATCCTTTTCTATTACCTATACATATTCCATTCCTTATTCACTGATACTTTAAAGAAACTGACTCAATGTGGAAGCATCAATGTTCCTGATACACAAACTTGAGGGAGGTGGACTGGCTCTACTTTGAAGCCAAATGTCTGATGCAAAGACATGCAATTCCTGCAGTCAGTGCTCATGCAAATGCAGACTAAAATTGATTCTTTCAGTTCTCAGACACACAGAAGCAGTGCAAAAGTAGCAATCTCTTGTCTCAAACAATGGATAGAGGAACCGTCGTGCTCTGCCAGTCTCAAATGACACGGGAAACACAAACCAGCCAGCTCTTTCTAACAAAGGGGAGAAAAAAAACTCCTTTGGTCTTGTTAATCTATAGCTGTTGCAAACTGGCGAAGAATTAAAGGTCAGTTTAAGTCAATTAATGTCTTACGTGACTCCTAGTGCTGTCCATAACCAAATAAATCACATAAACACAAAAGTGATGGTACTCCCTGTTTATAGTTAAAAAGTAGGATTTCAAACCTCCCAAATCACACTTTATGTTCTCCATTATAGACTGACCCGTGCACCCTTTTCAACTTAACATTTTGACTGTTTGGCAGGCTGCCCTGTTACATCAGTAATTGCTGGGCTGGAACATGATGCAGTATTTTTCTTCCATTTAATGGAAACTTATCAAGTCTTACTGAAAAACAATACAGACAGATGATGTAATTCAGTGCCCTAGAATTCATGTCATACTCATTGAAAGTTTTTAGCATTGTAGATGTGCAGGCTTTCATTACAGATTTAGGTCATGTTACTCACGCCTCCTGCTCATCTCCTCAGCTCATCTTTGTGCAGAATATGCTTAAGTGCATTACAGTATTTCTCTGTCTGGAATTTGATTTCAGTGATGCTGAAGTCTGCTCCTTGGCCTGTAGTTGCATCATTCTGTGGTATAAGATGAAAAGAAAATGACAGATGAAACTACTTAAAACAACAAATGTTAACCCGTTCCTTGAGTCTAGATTTTGTTGCTTGTCTTACTGTCTTCATGTGTCTTTCATACTAGGAATGCCAGTTTATTAGTGTGCCATGGGGGTGGGGGGCCATGCTGGTTTTGTCTGGGATAAACTTTATTTTATTCATAGTAGCTAGTGTGGGGCTATGTTTTAGATTTGTGCTGAAAACAGTGTTGATAATTCAGGGATGTTTTTGTTATTGCTGAGCAGCGCTTACACAGAGTCAAGACTTTTTCTGCTTCTCACCCCACCCCACCAGTGAGGAGGCTGGGGGTGCACGGGGAGCTGGGGGGGGCACAGCCGGGACAGCTGACCCCAACTGACCAAAGGGACATTCCATACTGTATGACATCATGCTTAGCATATAAAACTGGGAGAAGGAGGAAGTAGGTGATGTTCAGAGTGATGGCGTTCGTCTTCCCAAGTGACCATTGCACGTGACGCAGCCCGGCTTCCCTGGAGATGGCTGAACCCCCGCCTGCCCATGGGGAGCGGGGAATGGATTCCTTGTTTTGCTTTGCTTGTGTGCGCGGCTTTTGCTTTACCTGTTAAACTGTCTTTATCTCAATCCATGAGTTTTC